>NW_026020334.1:289793-461307 GCF_900185275.1 Solanum verrucosum
ATGAACTGATTCATACGATATACACTGATATACAACCAGTGTATACAAAAACGGGAATTGAGCCTAAGCCCAAAATCAGCAGCGAATTTGGCCCAAGAAGGGCCCAAATTTAATTTCTCCCTACTCTTTAATTATTTAATTATGATTATTTATTGTTTGTTGTGTGATGACCTAACTTTAAAATTGTTAACTAACCTAATTAAATTCCCAAACGATAAGTTATTTTCTTTGTATTGGCTTACTTTTAATACATTCTTTTATTTGTTTTTGTATTCATTTATCTTACTAATCAAATATATTGGCCATATTTTATCTTAATTAAATCTTTTTTTCTTTAAAAGATATGTTTTGAATGCCTCTTCCTTTAATCATCTTGCTTATTTACATGGTTTTAAGTTAACACTTTTCTCAAATGAACCAAAAATAAAAATTGTGTGTGTTCTCTTTTACCAATTGATTTAAAATGGTCTCATGCTTTAATTTATTAAATTGGTTCAAATCATTGTTTTAAAAAATGAATTAAATAAATTTTAATTAATCTAGCTTTATTAAAATTCTAATCGCTTGTATCACAAGCCAAATGTGTCATTATTGAATTCTTTTCTCTAAAAAAGAAAATGTGTCGTTTATCTAATTATTTTTTCAAAATTAATTAAATATTGTAATTTATTTAAATATTCCTATGTTAAATTTCTCAAAATTAGTCAAATCATTTTAAGTCAAATTGCCGGTCAACCGCAAGTTAGCGGGCATTCCGAGGGCCTAACACCTTCTCGGAATGTACATTGAACTTCGAACCCTTTTATTTTCAATTGATTTTATCTGTTTAAATCTTTTGAAAACCTTATAGTTTTTTTCTTGATTTTTACTAAAAAAATGAAGTGGCGACTCTGTTCTTTTGGAAATTCGATTTCTCTTAAATCATAAGTTTAATCGATTTTTCGAAAACTAAGTCATTTTTTCTTTTATCTATATTTTTTAATAAAACAGGTTTAGCCATAATTTGTTTACCTACAAATGTATTGTTGAAAAGCTTCGTTATTATGGAGAATTCTAGGCAATGGAATGTGTCATTGAAGAAGTCAGGAAGAGTATTGATAATAGGTTGTTAGAAGGGGTGTACATTACTGCTATTAGAGGTTATGGAAAGAAGGGGAAAGTTCAACAGGCGGTAGATGCGTTTGAGAAGATGGATTTTTTCAATTATGACCCATCTGTTCATTCGTTTAACACAATCATGAATATATGGTTGAACATGGTTATTTTAAACAAGCCCATAAAGTTTATATGAAAATGCTGGAAAATGGTATTTCTCCTGATGTATATACCTTTACTATTAGGATAAAGTCATTTTGTAGGACAAACCGGCCTCGGGTTGCTTTAAGGCTTTTGAATAACATGATTGATCAAGGATGTGAATTTAATGCAGTCGCATGCTATACAGTAATTGTTGAATTTTATGAAGTGAATTATCGAGTTGAGGCTTGTGAATTGTTTGATGAAATGCTTAGGCTCAGAATAACTCCTAATGTTACTACATTTAATAAGCTTATATGTACACTTTGTAAGAAAGGGGACGTCCAAGGAAGTGAAAGGCTTGTTAACAAGATTCTGAAAAAGGGTGTTTCCAAATAATTTTGTTTACATGTAATCTCTTACTAAAAGGTCTTTATGTAAACGACCAACTACATGAAGCTGCTAGGATGTTGGAAAAGAAGGTTTAAATGCTGATGTAGTCACTTATAACACTATCATATGTTGTTTTATTTAAAAACTCAAAGGTTGCTGAAGCTAAGTCTTACTTGCATAAAATGTTGAACCGCGGATTCGATCCTGATGCGTTCACCTATAACACAATCATTGGTGCATATTGCAAATTGGGTATGATACAGAAAGCTGACAAAATTCTTAATAATGCAGTTTTCAAAGGTTTTGTTCCTGATGTGTTTACTTTCTGCTCCCTTATTTACGGATTATGCCAGGATGGTGACTTCAACAGAGCCAAGAGTTTATTTAATGAAGCCATAGGTAAAGGTATGGAGTCTAATATAATCCTTTATAACACCTTAATTAAGGAAATGTGTCAATTTCTTACCAAACAAACATAATATATTTAAAAATATATATATATGATACACATATATTGCATATATAATTCATTTTTAATACATATTGCAGATTTAACATAGTATTGCTATAAATGGTAATAAATAAAAAGTATCGCTAAAATCCGTAATTATTTATTAAAAGGCACCTATCCAAGTAATTTTTTCTAAATACAATATGGAATCATAATGTTTTTCTAGATGTGATAACCTATAACACAATATTGAATGGACTTTGCAAGCTTAGAACTTCTGATGATGTGATGAAAACCTTCAAAGTCATGGTGGAAAAAAAGTGTGTCCCAAATATAATCACATATAATATACTCATGGAGAGCCTCTGTAAATCTAGAAAGTTTATGAAAGCTTTATAATTACTTGAGGATATTCAAAAGAAGGGATCTTATTCCTGATACAGTGAGTTGTGGCACTCTGATAAATGAGTTTTGTGCGAATGAGGATTTAGATGGAGCGTATGAGTTATTTAGAAGAATGAAAAGGCAATATAAATATTCTAATACTACTGCAACATACAATATATTAATTAGTGCATTTGCTAAAAAGCTGAAAATGGACATGGCAAAGAAGCTTTTTCTTGAGATGAATGAATGTGGCTGTCCTCCTGACAACTACACATACCATTGTATGATAGATGATTTTTGCAAGGTCGACAACACTGAATATGGATACAAGTTTTTGCTTGAAAATTTTTTGAAAAAATTTCTTTCATCAAATGAAACAGTGGGACGAGTGATCAATTACCTATGTGTGAAGAACATGCTACTCGATGCCGTTGGTATCATTCATCTCATGGTGCAGAACGGTGTTGTCCCTGATGTGGTTTACATAACTTTTGAAGCAGATAAAAAGGATGTGGCGGCTCATAAGATCGTTTTGGAAGACTTGCTGAAGAAGAATCATATCACCTATTATGCCTATGAACTTTCATACGATGGGATAAGGGACAAAATGATTTTGAAGAAATTATCAATGAAGGTTTGCCCTATTTAAAGAATTACCTTTTTCTCAAATACTAGAGTACACATAAACACTACAAACTAAAAAGACTTTTGCTTGGATACATATATTTGTATTAATAATGTACAAATATTTTAGGCCATGGTGGAACAAGTAAAGTGATTCAACTAGCTATTCAATTAGTAATGAATTGGTAACAACTAACTGGTAAATGAACCGTTTTACAAATTTCAATAGGTTAAGCCTTAACGTGTTTTTTGGGTAAGATTGCTAGTTGTTTGGTAAATGAATATTCTTTCGATTTTCTTACTGTTTCTTTTTTCCTTTTGTGGTTAAAATGTTAGTGAAGCATGTTTGTGATTTCTGGAAGAAAAAGGCGACACATTTGTTTTCAAAGACCTGATTAAATAGTTGTTATCGTTGAAAGTTGGATATATAAAAAATTAAGGGGAATAAACTAATCTCGGAGATAGTCTATCAGGTGAAATGATTGTATGTTTGACCGATTTCAGTTGAAAATTGTTTTTTTTTAAAAATTATTTGGGTAATATCTTCTCTGAGATACTTCTCTAGATTCTTTTTCCAAAATGTCACAATATAACTTACAAAAATAGCTATCTAAACACATGTTAGTCTACTTACGTTCTTCTAGAAAACCTTGAGTTTAGTCTTAAAATTTTCCAGAAGATTTTCGAAAACACACCTGACTTATTCTGCATGCAACAATGATTGAAAGATGGAGGATTAAGTGAATGAAAATTAATTTTCCCTATTATTTTGTCTTGAGGGAGGAAAATGGAAAATTGAGTTATTACTCTGGGCTGCAATGTATGAGAAACAATGACACATGCCTTTTGCAATCCAATGACCTTTTACATTGTTTTAATTTTAAATGCAAAGTAAGAATGCTCAAAGCGAAGAAAAATGGGAACAAAAATAGTGTTCAACTTTATTCCCAGAGATCCAATTGCGGTCACCGACCTTCTGATAGATCACTTGAAAGAAAAAGTGTAAAGGATAAACAAAACTATAATCTATTGGATTAAGATTCCATTTTATTCAGAAGATCAATGAAAGTTAATTCAACTATAAATTTGACATGTAAACGAAATTGGCGCATTGAGATACCATTAGTACTGTTAAGCGGGTTTGCCCACAGCTAAGAAGTCTAGTTGTTTTAACTTTTTTTGCTCCTTTCTTCTGTACACAGAGAAAATTTGCACCAATATCTTGTTCATGAATGTTGACACCCAATTTTGATCTTCCACAATATAAATTAATCATCGAGTTTCTTCAATTTCAAACAATCTAAAATAATTAGTTTTAGAAAAAATCAAAAAAATTAGTTTGCAATTTATTTTCAAATAGTTTTGTCGCCTAGTTTTATGTAATTTTTGAATAATATGTATGTTTTATATAATAATGTATATAATTAGTACATTTTATGAATATTCGAAAATCGTCTCAAAAAAATTTTGTTTTAATTAATTATTTGGTCATTTAGCTTAGTTATATAATAGTTTATATTTTTAAACTAATTAGTTTATAACTAAGTTTATTATTTTATTTCGTTAAGATTAAGAAACTCATTAATTAATGGAAAAATCACACCATATACACATTTAAGAGACAATATTACGAGTTTTAAATCTACTATTAAAAAAATTCTTACTTATAACAATTTAATTACGGGTTATAACATATCAATTAAATTTAACTTTATTTAAAAATCAATTAAAATTTACTTTATTAAATGATTAATCTTTTTATATTTTTATATTATTAATTATTTAATTATATTGATTGCAATTCCTTTTATATAATTAATAGGTGAGAGAAATAATATTAATGAGAGAGAATCAATTTGTAATTATCTATTACACCTTTTAAGGGATTTTTTAACTTATTCAAAAAACTTTTATTTATTAATGACTATTGGGGGCTTTAATTTTTTAAAATAAATAAATTTATCACCGTATATTTTAACATGTAATTTTCTCTCTCTTTAATCTTTTTTTTTTTTTTTTGCTTTTCTTGATTTTTTTTTTATTTGAAAATTTTATATTGTTTTTTTTAATCTAATTTTTTTAGAATTAAGAATTCTATATTTTGAAATTTTGATTTCATTTTTTATTTTAATTAAACTAAAACTTGATTTCTTGAGAAAAAAAAATTGTTTTACTTAAGTTTTGAACTTGTTTTTGGTGTGTTTTTCTATATCTAAAATACTGTTTTGTTGGTGAAATAAGTATATTTAATTCTGAAATTTGTTGATATATATAGATAATATGAGATCATAAAATCTTTAATAAGGATTTCTTAAGTTTTAACTTAAATATGATAAAAAAAAAAATCACACTTGAATACGGAATATAAATTGAAGAGAGAGGAAAATATAGAACTTGTATTAATTATTGCAGTTTAGACTTTTAATTACATGTTTTGATTTTTGGGTGATGTATATTTCTTTTGCTACAATTTCTGACAACAATATATAATATGCATTGTTTTACAGCCAGAATTATTCTTCCCAGATTTATACCCGTTGGATACTAATATTATACATTTTTATTTTTTGTCTTTGTTCTAAAATTTCAAGTTGGATACCAAGTGTATATAAATTGGATAAAACATTAACTTGTTTTAGATTGTTTAATTTGGTTGAAATATCAGTTACATTTTGTTTTTTTCATTTTCAAGTGGATATATGTTGGATACCAATTGAATACAACATTAACTTGTTTTGGTTGTCTAATTTGATTGAAATCTCAACCACATGTTAATTTTTCAATTTTCCAATGGGATATCAATTCAATACTAAATTTATACAAATTGGATACAATATTAACTAGTTTTACGTTGGCTATTTCAATTGAAATCTCAATTAAATGTTTTTTTTTCAATTTTACCACTGGGACGTCAATTGGATACCAAATGTATACCAATTTCATATTAAGATTTGACTTAATTTTTCTAGTCAATATCAATCGCATACAAACATTACCTAATTTTTTAGTATACATTTGAAAAACACTGAATACACAAATGATTAACTAGCACACATAATAAATATTCTGAAATTATAATTCATTAACTTAAAAGACAAAATAAATCAAAATATGAGTTTGCCACAGTAAAATAACCAAATAAAAATAAAAATAAATTGTGTCGTTTTTTCAGAAAGGTAATTTGAACATGTCTTCCTATTGTATTCCTTCCGACGACATGTACTGCACGTAATCTTAGACCTCTTGAATTTCAAATCAGCAAATCATTTACAAGTTGTGGTCTCCCTACAGTTTTTTTGAACCAGGCGACAATAATTTCTGCTCCGACACTTTTTGAATTGCATATTTTTCTGTTTCATCATAAATTATTGTGTCAATATTATATCATACAAAAGTACAAATAACTTTTATACATATGTTATATCAATATACAAATTTCATACCATTTTTATGCTTACAAAATTCATACAAAAGTAAAAATACATATGTTATTTTAAAACAATTTCATATGTTATTACAGAATACAAAAGTAAAAACACATATGTTATATCAGTATACAAATTTCATACAATTCTTATTCACACATTTCTTACCTATTTCATGCCAAAAATTATCAATTATTCATATCAGGATCATGCTACTAGAAAACCAAAATAATTCCAACTTAGAATTATTAATTGTCATTTCTTTAATAAACAGTATACCAAATTCATTACATTATTATTCTCAAAATTCATTACAATATAATGCCAAAAAAAAAATTTCAATCAAACCAAAAAATCGTACCAAAACATTATCGATTGTCATACATGCTTGGTAGTATAAGTATACAAATTTCAAAGAAAAAAATTATCTATTTTTTTAACCAAAAATATACCAAAAAAAATGCGTCAGACAAATAATGAACAAATTCAATGTTCATACCAAAATATAACATTATACATTTTTTTAAAAAGGCCATAATTCAAATTATTATACACAACAAAAAATCTGAAATCAGTATATAAATTTCATATAATTATTATGCACATTTTTCATACCTATTTCATGCCAAAATTATACCTATTTCATGACATAAATCGTCACTTTTTCACAGCAAAATCATGCCACTATAATACCAAAATAATAGCACTTTTAACTATTAATTGTCATTTATTAGACAAATAGTATATGAAATTCATTCAAATATAATTCTAAAATCGTACCAACATGGTATAACCAATATACCAAATTCAAATAAATTTTATGTAATTTTTTAACCAGAAACATAGAAAAAAATGAATGTTCAAACAAAAATCTATACCAATTTCAAACAAATTTTATGTAATTTCAAAAGTGAATATTCATACCAAAAACGCCATAATTAAAACTATTATTCACAAAAAAAATCTGAATATATTTTTTTCCAGAATCATTGTTCATAATTTTTTTGAACCTTTGGTTTGTATTACATTACAAATAAAAAATCGCAAAGAACACTAACCTGAAGGATCCCATCTACCACCATGTTTTATTAATACTAATAAGAAGCCGTCCAGAAAATAAAGATTATTGAATAAAAACGAATATGAATTAGATGAGAGTGACAAGATTTCTGGAAAAAAATCGAAGAGAGAGAAACGTGGAAGAAAATGGATGAAATCAAAATTTTTAATTAATTTAAACAAATTAGAGTGAAATAAGGAAACTAAATATTCTTAATTAGTTTGAATTTCCTTAATTTATGCTAATTAGTAATTATCTTCAATCAATTCAAATTTAATTAACACACTTATTTTCGTTTTTTTACCCTTTTTTTTTTCAGAAACGAATTATTTTATTTTTTTATCTTTTTATTTTTTTCAAAACAAATTTTTACAATTATTTTTAAAAAGTTTTTTTTTAAGAAACTGTTACAGCCTGAAATTTTTTATTGTTACAACTTGAAAGTTTAATTCTACTGCTATAACTTGAAAATATTAGTCTAATATATGTCATATATGAAATTTTCACTTAATTAATTTATGTTAATTAATCTTGTTCAAGTTTTAGCCAAATTCACTGATTAAATTCCATTTGGCTACATTTTAAATTCATTTGGTCATTTGTTTGATTACAATTTTCTGATAAACTCCTTAACTTAGACCAAGATTTGGGCTCTTTTCTAACTCTTTAGAAAAAAATGGCATAGCATGACAACCTATAGACTTTATTGACAATAAATAGCCACTTTAAACTTTTTAGCAAAAAAAAGATTTTGTTAATATTTATTTGGCATTAAATAGCCACATTCTTTTTTTAAAAAAAATTAATTTTTTCCTTATTTTCTCTTTCTATTTCCTAGCAGTAAGCAACATTTGCTTTTATTGTTCATTTTCCCCCTCTCCTTATAATTTGTCAATAAAAAAAATACTGTATTTTTCAATTCTCTCTTTCTTCCCTTTTTTTTTCTCCCTCTTTCAAGTTTAGGATTTTTATCTTCTTCTCTAAAACATTTCCATTAATGATCAATCACAACATTAATTCTTCACAATAAGTAACTCAAATCATACCAATTTTTTATATATTGATTATCTGGGTTATTTTTAAAAAAAGTTGAGATTTTATACATTTTTTATCTTGTAGTTGGATGCAAGATTTTTTATTTTTACAAATTTTCGTATTTGTATTATAACCCTAAAAATTGCAATGTTTCGTGATTTCTGGAATTGACGTTTTTCCAATTTTTAATAAATAATTAATTAATATATTTATGACATTTTTTGAAAATATTAAATTTCATTGATTGAATCTGATAATGCAAACAAATGTATACCAATTTATAAACGAATATGGACGAATGTATCAAATACAAATGTATACCTATGCAAATTTGAAAGATATTAATGCAAATAAATGTATACCAATTTATTATGAATACGAACAAATGTATCCAATACAAATGTAAAATTAGAAAGATATTAATGCAACCAAATGTATATCAATTTATAAATGAATATGGACGAGTGTATCCAATACAAATGTATACCTATGTAAAATTTGAAAGATATTAATGCAAATAAATATAAATGTATACCAATTTATTATGAATACCAACAAATGTATCCAAATACAAATGTATACCAATCTATTAGATGAATATGGATTAATGAATACCAATGCAAACAAATGTATACAAATTTGTTAAGTGAATATAGATTGAGTTCAAAGGAAAAATAATTGATAGTAATTTTAAGAAAAGATATAATTCTAAATAATAATTTGCTAGTTTTAAGTGGAAATGTTTGGAAGACAGAATAGAGATGGTATTAATTTTCTTTTATTAATTTAAAAAATGCGAAATAATTTGAAAGGAGAAAGTTTTGAATAATTTTTTGCTAGTTTTAAGGAGAAGTGGTTGGAAGTTAGAAGAGAGGTGAATTAATTTTTCTTTTATTATTTTAAAAAATACGTAATAATTTGAAAGGAGAGAGATAATTCTAGGGTCATGGTTGGAAGTTAGAAGAGAGATGATATTAAATATCTTTTATTATTTTAAAAAAATGTCAATATATTGCTTTTAGGCTATTATGTGCCAAATTTTTATTTGTTTAGTAATTGCTAATTAATATTAGGCTATATGTTGCCAATTATATACACTTGTCTATCTGTGTCAATTCCTCGCTTAAAAACTTTTTAAGCAACCCAATAATTCCACATCAACCCAACACTTATGAGCAACCCATTCCCCATTCTCAAATGGAGAACTTTCACATATAGCCACTCAAAAATATCCCAATTACTCTCCATGTCTATAGTTTGATAATTACAATTCGTAGCTACATGTTATATGGAGGAGAGAGGCGAGAGAGAGAGGGAAAATAGTGGGAGAAAGGTGAATTGCATATGTATATAGGTTAGATAATTGTATATTATACATATGTATTTGTATATATGGCAAACAAGATTGGGAGAGGGAGGAGAGAGGCGAGCGAGAGAGGGCAGAGAGTGAGAGAGAGGTGAATTATATATGTATATAGGTTAGATAATTGTATATTATACATATGTATTTATATATTCTGGCGAATTATACAAATACAAACGTGACTAATTATACAAACTCGAAGTCAGCCCGCGTAATTAATGTATAATGTTAGTCGTGAGTGGTAATTATAACAAACTATAGCTATGATAAGTAATTAAGTAGTATAAATTTGCTTAACCGCGTAATTTTTCCTTCTCAAATTCAGCAGCCATTTGTCCCAATTAACCCGATCTAGCCGATCAAAACAACCAACAACAGCGACACGTACGACCCAACTCGACCCGACCCGACCTCGTAGCTTGTTTTCTTCACGAACAACACAACAAACCCAACGCGAAAACAGTACCAAAACGACGCCTTACGCTCTTCCTCCTCAACAAGAACAACAAACCCGTATGCGACCCCATAGCCGACCAAAATCCAGAAATCCAGCAAAAGCCAGCAGCTTTAAGGACAACAACAACAGTGAGCGGCGTTTCACAGTAACGTTCACAATGTCAACATCGGCAGCAACCTCTAAATGGCGTCAACAGTACATCATCACGTCTCTTTTCCCCTTTTTTTCTAGAAAAATCTAAAAGCAATAACAACCCATCCCTTGCCTTGAAAATAGGCGTAGGAATTCAAAAATCCATTGGAATTCCGCCCGTTTCCCCCAATTTCCGTCTATATATTCATCTCTTTCATTCGCTCTTTAAAAAAAATAAAATTGGACATTAAAAGAGAAATACACAGCCTGGAGAAGTAAAAAAAAAAAACATAGTTTGAGTGAGTCTCTTCTATTCGAATTTGTTTTATTTTCTGGAGCTCATCGAAATCAGCTCACAGTGGTGGTAGTTTTTCGTGGTTAAGCTCGTCGCTGCCCCCGAAAAAGTAACATTCCTTTTCTGATTTTAGTTTCTTTTGTCATGAATTAAGGGTTGCTTAGTTTCATGATTTGGGGTTGTGATCTTTCCGTTCAAATTATTTGATTCCGTTCCTCGTCTTAAACATGATTGTTTTCATTTAGTTACAAGATTTGGTTTCTTCCTGTTTGCCCCTCTCTATTTCTAATGTTACCTCTGTTAATTTTGTTCTGTTTCCTGTGGGATTTCTCAAGTGTTGTTGCTCTACGCCATGGTTTTGCTTCTTATTTGAGTTTTGTCATATTCATAGCATGTCTCAATATTTATGGATTTTTCAAAGAGTGTTCCTATCTATATTTAACTTTTCGGAATGTCAGAATGATAGTAGCCATGAAAGTTTAAAAGTGCTTAACCTCGGAGGATAGACCAACACCCAGTAGCGTTACTATCAGCTAGTATTTTATTTGGAGTCTAAGTTTATGATCTTTATACTTGTAGTCACCTCAAGCTTGGTTAATTTCTTGAAATCCATGTCGTGCACTTTTTTTTTGAAATTCTAAGTGTTGATGTATGTTTCTTTTTTCCTAAACTATGCAATATTTGTTTTTAAATAGTCACATGAGTTTATGTGTAACCAAGGCTAGCTTAGCTCTCTGTTTCAACTTTAGTGCAGCCAATCTTTTGGCATTTTGTTATTAGTAGATAAAAGTAAGTTTAAATACTGTTTGAGATGAGTTTCTTCTTTCGTATTAACCAACTTCCTTCCCCTGACATCTTCTTTGGAGATTAGTATCATCTTGTTCAACTTTTTATTTGGTTAACTATAGATTAACATTGTTCCAATTGTGTTAATTGTCTACCACTTATTTTTGGGGGTCTATCTGCATGAGTTTAAATATTATCTTTCATATTTTATTATTTGGTCTTAGTCTAGCATTCAGAGATCTATTGGGTTTCATATTAGTACTATGGGTTTGTATCAAAGATTTGAGAAATCTATTTGTGATACATGGAATGAGTGATAATGAAAATGTTAATGGCTTTCAGCTAATCTGATTTTGTGAGTTGCAACAACTTACGCTTTTCTCATCTTTAGCCGCACTACACAATGCTATTCCTTATTCTTTGTTTTCATTGCATGCATTGTTGATCCGAGTCTATTTTGGAATCCACCCTTGCATACCGTTGAGTTTCGAGTCAACCCCATCTTGTTCGAAGGGCTGGAAATTGATCACAGGTCTCGTAAAGCAAAAAAAATGGGTTGTATACATTCGATATACACTGATATACAACAAGTGTATACAAAACGAAAATTGAGCCAAGAGCCCAAATCAATAGCGAATTTGGCCTAAAAAGGGGCCCAAAATCATCATCTCCTTCACTATCCTAATTTATTCAAGAACAACTTTCACATATAGCAAACACAAAATTCATATTTGTATGTTATAGCAAAGTTTGCATAATTGCGCTCCATAACAAACATATATATGTATAATTCGCTATAAAATTGAGCCAAGAGCCCAAATCAATAGCGAATTTGGCCTAAAAAGGGGCCCAAATTCATCATCTCCTTCACTATCCTAATTTATTCAAGAGCAACTTTCACATATAGCAACACAAAATTCATATTTGTATGCTATAACAAAGTTTGCATAATTGTGCTCCATAGCAAACATATATATGTATAATTCGCCATAGATATACAAAAAAAAAATAGTTGTATAATTCGCTATACATATACAAAGAAAGCAGTTGTATACAAAAGATCAATTGTATAATTTATGTATGTATAAAACGAGAAAGAGAGAAAGACAAAACAAAACTGGGCAGAAAAATATTTGTATTATATAATTATAAGTGTATAGGACAAAGATATATGTATTTGCATGTGTATATACAATTTTCTCTCGCTTTATACAAACATAAGTGCAATTTATACATTTCGTTTCTGTTTGTATAAAGTGAGAGAGGCGAGTGAGCGAGCGAGTTCTGGGAGAGTGGCAAGCGAGATCTGGGAGAGGGGAGAGAGGGGAACGAAAATATATGTATACATACAATTTTCTCTTGCTTTATACAAACAGAAGTGCAATTTATACATTTCGTTTCTGTTTGTATAAAGTGAGAGAGGTGAGTGAGCGAGCGGGATCTGGGAGAGTGGCGAGCGAGATCTGGGAGAGGGGAGAGAGGGGAACGAAAATATATGTATATATACAATTTTCTCTTGCTTTATACAAACACAAACGCATTTTATACATTTGCGTTTTTGTATAAAGTGAGAGAGGTGAGCGAGACTGCCACCAAACGAGTTTGGCGAGCGAGATTCCACCAGGGAGAGTGGCGAAAATAGCAATAGTTTGCTATAGGGTACAATTAAATTACAGGATATTTATAACATTTAATTTGAATTAATAGTTTGCTATTATATACAATTTTCCCTTTATTCAATTGTGATTATTTATTGTTTTTTTTTATTTAACCCTAACTTTAAATAACATAATTGAATTCCCCAAAAGATGAACTATATTCTTTATGTTAGTTTATTTTAATAAAATTTTATTTTTTCTCAACTCTTGTATTTTTATTTTAATCAAATATATTTAGTCAAAACTTTTTACTTATTCTTCAATTAATTTTAAATAGTTTTTATGTTTTAATTGACCAAATTGGTTTAAATTATAATTTTTAAAAATGATTCAATTTTTTTTTAATTAATCTAGTTTCTGTTAAAATTCTAATCACTTGTCTTTGATCCAAATGTTTCAATTAAGGTCCCCTTCACTTAAAAAATCAAAAAATATTCTTTGTTTAACTATTTTTTCAAGTTAATATTATAAATTATTTTTATAATCATTTTTCCAAAAAATAGTCAAATATTTAATCTAAGTCGTAGGATAACCGCGTGTTAGCGTACACTTCAAGTGCTTTAAAAACCTTCTTGAAGTGTAAATGAGAATCACTTATCCATTTTCTCTTAATTTTTAAAGGCTTAATCTGTTAAGGTCTTTTTAAATTATAAGTTTTCTTAATTTCTTTAAAAAATTAAGTGGCGACGCTTTTCTAAGTATTTTTCCTAAATTGTTTTATACTTAGAACATTTCAAAAAGTAATTTTTCTAACGATACTAAAATTACGGCATAACAATGGAAACATTCTACCTCCAGTCACTTGATCATTGATGGGAATCAAACGAAGGTAACATTGAGCCACAATTTGTGAGAAGGGATTTGCAATACAGGATTGAAACTTTGCTGTATCAAAGTCATGTTACAAGAGCAATGTAGCTGTGGAGTCATGAACAAGCCATTAGTGCAAAAACAGTTGCATAAATTAGTGACAGTACCTGAAAACATTGGACTATGAAGAGAGGGTGGGTTTAGTCGCAATGTTTCATGGCAAAGTCAATGCTTAATCGTCCAATGATGTTTCCCAAGTCTCTCTGAGGGATGTCACCTGGATGCAACTCTCAGTACTCTTAGGATCAGGTAATTTAACAACATGATTCTTTCTTCTTCAGCATCCAAAAATGTAAAACTCAGCTGTAAAGAACCTTCTGTTCGCAATGTAAGCTGATAAAAGAGGAAATCCAAGCTTGCGTCTTATATAGATTTGTTGGAAATTTCACCATAATATTAAATTCTTTTTATCTATAATCAGATACTGTAAAGTGTAAAGAAGTCTGAAGATCTTAGAACAATATCAAAGTCATTTCTATGATTAGATATTGTAGAGAATCTCATGATGAGTGTTCTATATCACTTTCAGGGGTTTCTTCCTGAAATGTCATGCATCCGTTCCCCCACCCCGGGGGTTGTAATGAATATATCATACATACATTGAGGGAGTGATGAGAGTGAAAGGCATTTTCTGGTCTGTCCACCAAAATATTAATAGCAGTTGTTTGTATTTTCTGATGCGGCTCATGATTTTCCCTTGTTGATGACTTTTACAGAGGTCCTAGCAGAGGATGCTTCTATAGAGATTATACAGCTAACGACCTAAGCGCAGATGTGCATCTAAAAGGTGGGAAAAGCCCTGATCCCTATACTGATTACCATTTTTCATTTTACTATAGAGAATTTTCTTGGCCATCCCATGGGCTGTGCTTGTTGGTACGTGTTTCCCCAGATATAGTTTTTATTTATTTATCAGGTATCTAGTTATGTAAGCAATAACTGTCTCGTTTTCATCGTCCTCTATACTGGTTTCCTAGGATGCCTGTTTGATGAGTCAGTGGCGGAGCCAGGAATTTCACGAAGGATGTCCAAAAAAAGGGGGGAAAAGTTGTTGCTAGTGAGAACTTAGGGCTCTTTCAAGACATCTAAAACCACTAGGCTACAACACCTTTTTTTGTTAAGGGTGTTCAAAATATGTTATTTAATCACTTCGTGTATCATTTTACTTATATATAAGGTATTATTTTCTGACGAATTGGACACCCTCACTATGGGGTAGCTACGCCCCTGTTTGATCATTGTACTAGTTTGAGAAACAAGTCTTTCAGTACTGTAAAAAAAACAAGTGTTTGCGTAGATGAATTTTCATGCTTGTGCTAGAAAACTAAATATAGGCTGCACGCTTAAATGCTTGGGGTCGCAATGAGACCGGCCTGGCCAATGTAAACATGAGTGAGGTAGGCAAGTGAGTTCTTAGGCGGTGCAGGGTGGGATGGGTGAATTTCAGTTTTTGAATTAAAAAATGTGGCAAAAATACCTAAACAGGCTTTAGGTATTTTACTCGTTTAGCTCTCTTGGTCTCTGAAACCTAATGAAAAGCTCAGTCTTTTGGAAATCCTCTTGGTCTAGTGATGAGAGTGCAACCCGTGAGGTATGAGATAACCATGCATCACGAGTTTGAACCTTGCTGCGGACAAAAGTTTGGTATTTAACTGGAGAAAGGGTAGAGGGGTTGGTCCATTATCCACAAAGTTTTGAATTGTCCGACAGCCGGTCCTGGGAGATTTTTTTAAACATAAAATAAGCCTCAGTTCTGGAAAGCAAATATTTGAAGCCATGCTGCTGCCAAGTAGTAACATTCTCTACTTTCCTCAAAGTCATGCTTGACAATAGCAGTTCTTCCCTTGGTTTATTTTCACGACTTCATTCCTTCCTTTTTTGATGTTGTAATAAGACCAGCTTCTTTGTTTTCTCTGTATTATTTTATGTTTTTTTTGTGACTTACTTTTGTTTGACCTAAGTTTGTTTGTAGTGGTAGATGTTAGGATTTTCCCTTTATTATTTTGGTGTTGACGTTTGAGTTGAATTTTGTTTTTGATGGGCAGCTTGTGTGAGAAAGTTGGTGAGGGTATCAATCGTAGAGAGATCCTGCGTTTTGGGGTGTTAAACATATAAGGTTTTCTTTTCTTTTCTTTTAACTATATTAAAAGTCTGAGTTTTAAAAAGAGTTTATGGCTAAAATCATCCCTGAACTATGACTTAAACCTTAAGTATATCCTTGTGTCATATAAATGAACAAAAAACATCCATACACTATCCAAAAAGTTGCTTCATCCAATGTCTATTTTTCTAAGAAACTCATCGCACAAACTATAAAATGTGCCAACTCAAATGAATATATATATACATGGTTAAGTTGGTCAAGTTGGATGATTTTTCTAATTTTTAGAAATTGAGTGTTTAAATCATGTTTAGATAAAATATATCCAAATTCTAAATATGGTTTGCAAAAAGTATGACTAAAGACAATTTCAATTTCAAAAATTTCAAATAGAGTAGTTTTTTTTTCATAACCAAACACCCACTTAATTTTACTAAATTTTCAGGTTTCTGTTCATTGTATAAAATGTATTATATTGTATATAACGTACATACGTACTGATTTATTAAAGAAAATCTCTAAATAGCTGGGCGTAATATTCTTAAAATGATTTTTTTTGCATAATCTTTCTGATCATCGGAGAATACCGTATAAATATTTCAAGGCTTATGTATTTTTGCAAGTCAATTGATTTGATGATGCAAGAAAAATATAAACCAACACCACACAAAATTTGAATTCTGAAAATGAAAGATTCATTTCCTATGCATATAATTCACATACTGCATCCCCAATCTTCTTTTAAACATTTGAATATGAATTGTGTCTTGAAATGGTTCCATAAGAGCAATCAACATGAATTTGTGATGTCTATGTAGCATTTGAACGCTATGAAATGCATTTTGTGTACTCACAGACCTAATGTTCCAAAACAGTGCTTTGTAACTCATTTAAAATCAGTTTTGACCCCCCACTTTGCCTGAATCCTTGTTGGACGCTTAGTGCTGCTGCTTTCTTCTTTTCCTTTACTTTTTTTACCCTTTGCCATCACTTTAAGAGATAAACCAGCTTCTTGACAAAGTTTTATTAACGTAATGTCATCTTCTTCGTCTTCTTCTCTGTCTTCTTGTCCTTTTTTCATGTTATCAGAATTACCATGAGTTATTGACAATTGTCCATTTCCAGTATCTATATCCTGCCTCTGGTGAGAAACAATAGCATGCAAGGCTTCCATTGGAGGGGATTTTCGACCACTAGATAGAGCAAGTACTATCATACCACCTTGTAACAATGTTCCTTCCATTTGCATTCTCTGAATTTACTCGTGTACAGGTGGAAATCGTCCTTCCATCTCACTAATTGTTTGAAGTGGACGTGGTTCCATTGTATTTGCCAAATCTGCCATGATGCTGTGTTCATTATGCCTATCTTCCATATCATCATAACTTACCATGGAAAGAACGTTTTCTTTGACATATGTATCTTTGTTGTAGCTGCTACTACTACTACTACTACCACTACTACTACTATCTCCTTGTTTTTCAGGACAAACACCGGATTCTGAGTTTCCAGAATATAAAATGTTATTGATGGCATCTTCTGTTTTGGTCCCAACAGTGGAAGGATATGTTGAAATTGCTCCCTGATCTGAAGGATTTGATGGAGTTCTTGTACTCTCTATTTTTTTTGAAAATGGTAATGGTGTATTCTTCAGCATCTCCTTAATGCTGGTGACCTGCAAACAGAGGGGAACAAAAGAAGAGAAAAAAAATAAAACATTTACAAGGGTCCTAATAATTCTACAATTTATTCTATAACCTCTAAACCTTTCTCTTTACACCAAAAATAAAAGCATGCAATACAATCCCATCTAACCTTCTGAATGGAATTGGACCTATCTTCAAAATTTCTACTATTTCTTTCTTTCCATACTGTCCACCAAATGCAATGTGGAATTATCCTCCACCATGCCTTTTGACTCTTGCTCCCCCCTATTCTTATCCAACAACTCAACAAATCTGCAGTATGCTCGGGCATGGTCCAGTTTGTTTTTGTGAGACTAAGGAAGATGGCCCAAATTTGTGTTGTAAAGTTGCAATGCAACAATAGATGTTGGTTGGTCTCTGCTGCGTTCCCGCATAATGAACACCAAGATACTATAATCTTTCCTTTTCTCTTCAGCACTTCATGTGTCAGGCAAGCCCTTCTAGCAACCAACCATGTAAAGCATTTTATCTTAGTTGGTGCTAAGGTTCTCCATACCTTTCTCCACAAACTCTGCTAAGAGTTGCGTTGCTGTGGACTTTCCATTTTGTATGCTCTGCTAACCGTGAAAGCCCCATCTTTACTATGTTTCCATCTCAAAGAATCAGGAGCATTGGTGATGCCAGGGAATTTTTCTAACAGCTCTAGCAATTTGGCCACTCTCTCCACTTCCCAGTCATTCAAAAACCTTCTGAAGATTAGATCCCACCCTCGTTCAGTCCAACATTCATTGATTTTTGCATCATGATTACTACATAGTAAGAACATATCTGGAAAGGATTCTTTTAGAGGAATCTGTTTGTTCCACGCATCTGTCCAAAACTTAGTTCTCCTGCCATTTCCCACTTCAATGTACGTATTAGCTTCAAGTTTTTGCCATAAGTTTCTGATAGTTCTCCAGACCCCCACCCCATAGGCATCAACACTAACATTACTGCACCAAGGATTGTAATCACCATACTTGGATTTGATGACATCCTTCCATAAAGCTTGCCCCTCTTCATTATACCTCCATAACCACTTCATCAAAAGACTATTGTTTTGTTTCCTTAGATCTCTAATACCCATACCTCCTTTGTCTTTGCTTTTCAAGGTTATCTCCCATTTGACTAGGTTATAACCTTTAATTTCTTTGCATCCATGCCAAAGGAAGTCCCTCCTTAATTTGTCCAGCTTCTTCAGAACTTTGGGGGGTAATGGAAATAGTGACATGACATAAGTAGGAAGGGAGTCTAGCACTGAATTGATGAGAGTGTCTGCCTCCCATAGACAAATATTGAGCCTTCCATCTTGCTAATCTTTTTTCTGTTTTCTCCACAATGCCATCCCAAATTTGTATGCTCTTGTGTTCATTTCCCAAAGGCATACCTAAGTAAACCGTTGGCATATTCTCCACTTTGCACCCCAAAATATCTGCCAGATTTAAAATGTTTGTCACCTCTTTAATTGGAAATAAATTGCTTTTCCCCCAATTCACTTTCAAACCCGAGGAAGCTTCAAAAATAGTAAGATTGTTTTTAAGAATCTTATTTGGTCCTCTCGAGGTTCACAAAAAATGATAGTGTCATCTGCATATAGCAAATGACATATTTCTTTTACTTGTCCACTGCTACCCTGTATCTGAAAACCTTTGATCCATCTGTTTTGTATTGCTATTCTCATCAAGATATCGAAACCTTCCATTGCCAAGATAAATAGAAAGGGGGATAAGGGGTCACCTTGTCTAAGTCCCCTTTCTGAAGGGAAGAAGCCCACTGGTTCACCATTCACCAGAACAGAAAAATGGACAGTGCTGATGCAGAAATGAATCCAACCCAACCACTTTTCTGCAAAGCCCATTTGTCTGAGGGTGTTCAGCAAGAACTTCCAATTTACATGATCATATGCCTTTTCAATGTCCAGTTTGCACATTACACCAGGCTCAACAACTTTCAATCTTGAATCCACACATTCACTATCTATAAGTGCAGCATCCATTATCTGTCTCCCTTTAATGAAGGCCATCTGATGCTTGTTGACCAACTTATCCACCACCTTTTTCAGTCTCTCAGCTAGTATCTTTGCTAACACTTTGTATATGCCTGAGATTAGACTTATAGGTCTGAAGTCCTTCAATTCAGAAACACCTACTTTCTTGGGGATGAGAGCCACAAAAGTTGTATTGAAACTTCTCTCAGTCCTCTGATTATTATAGAACTCGTGTATCATACCTTTGATGTCTTCTTTCATTACTTCCCAGAATATAAGATAGAAGGACATGGGAAAACCATCGGGCCCAGGAGCTTTCTCCATCGCACAAAGTTTAATGCATTCTAGAATCTCCTCCTCCTCAATTTGTTTCTGTAACTCTTCCTTTTCATCCTCATTAATACAAGTAATCCCCTGCAATTGTAATTCTAGCCTCCAAACTTCTGTCTCCTTGTACAAATTTTCGTAGTAACTCTTGATTGCCTCCTTGATATCAGTAGGATCAGTGATATTGCTTCCCTCCACCTTTAAAGATTCTATGGTGTTGTATCTTTTGCGAGATGTAGCTATTCTATGAAAAAACTTTGTGTTCTTATCCCCCTGCTTCAACCATTGTATTCTAGATCTTTTTCTCCACCTTATCTCTTCATTTTTGACAACTTCTTCAAAGGACATTGCCAAATTTGTCTGTTGCATTAATTCATCATTTGTAAGTGGTATTTACTCCTGAAGGATCTCCCATTTGGACAATTTGTCAAGGATTTCTTCCTTTTGTTGCTTCCAGTTGCTCCTATTATTCTTGCTCCATTCCTCCAATTTCCTTTTTAGGAGTTTCAGCTTTTCAGCTAAGACAAAACCTGCTGTACCAGTAACTACAAATGATGACCACCAGAAACTCACTTTCTCCTTGATGCCTTCAACCACCATCCACCAGTTTTCAAATTTGAAGTATGACTTCTTGAAGTTCATGTCTCCACAAGTCAGTAGAACTGGATTATGATCAGATACCAACTTTGGAAGAGTTGATTGTCTAATGAGGGTGAAGAATTCCTCCCATTGAGCAGAATACATTATTCTGTCAATCCTTGATGCAGTTGTATGGTTCTCTCTTCTTCTCCAAGTGAAAGACCCTCCAAATAAATGAGGGTCTATAAGCTCCACCTCCTCAATACAATCATAGAATTCTGACATAGCCCCATTGATAGATGAACAATTTGTTCTTTCTGATGGATATCTGATGACATTAAAGTCACCACACACTACCCACGGCCCTTCATAGAGACTTCTCATGGCTTCCAATTCACACCAGAGATCCTTTTTTTCCATTCTTTTGCACTTCACATAGACAGCCGTCAGGTACCATGTTAAATTCTGGTTCTGACCTGTTAATTTGCAAGAAAAGCATTGCTCACCACTCTCTACTAACTCCCCTTCCCAGATCCTTTTGTCCCATAGTATTAGTATCCCTCCACTACTCCCCACTGCTTCCAAATGCAACTCCCCCACCCATCTATTGTTCCAAATAGTATGCAACATATTACTTACGTTACCCGTCAGTTTAGTTTCCACTACGACATAAATATATGACCCCCATTTACTAACTAGATTTCTAACTAATCCCCTTTTATTTTTGTCGTTTAGATCCCTTACATTCCATGAAACTAATTTCACCCTCATTGTTCCACAATAGTTAGGCTTCTCCCTCTGATTCTTGGCTCACCATCCTTGAAATTCATGTTGAAAATTAAATTCCTTAATTCTTTTGGGACACTGTTGTTGTTACTGCTTGATGAGCTATCTTTTGATTTCTGATTCTCCCTTGGCTTGTTTTGCTCTAATTTCATGATTAAGGAATAAAATTCTTTTTCATACCCTTTGGTAGAGACTCCAAACAAACGACTAAGTTTGAGTAGATTGAGTTGAAACCTTAGCGTTGCTTGTGATTCGATACAGTCCTCTACGATGCTGTCATCCATTGCTAATGGTTTAGGGTCCTCATACTCCACCATTTGTTCTCCGAAGAGCTCTATAACGCTTTCTTCCCCCTCACTGTCAATTCCCTTGATGCTATCCATTTGTCTTGAAACTAGATCGCTTGTTTCTTTGCTTTCTTTGATCTGCAAATTGTCTATGCTAAGGCTCTGAAAGTTCTTGGGAGTTGTTTCCATTCGCATGTAGAATTCTGTGTCCTCATCAATGCTGGAATGTTCAAAGATTTTCTCTAATTTGCCCGACTCCATTAGAATGGAATTTGTAAAGGGTTTTGTGAATCCATTGGACTTCTTAATTACAAAGCTCATCTTATCTGTTGATTTCTGAAAAAGGGGCCAGTCCTCCTCTTTATAAGGCTCTTGTGACCCAACAGGCTCAATAAATGGTTCTGATGTGGGCTTTGGTCTGGGAGTTAAATGAATAGGCCCAAAAGGACTTTCTGGTTGGTCCATGTCTGGTGGCAAAGTGGAATTTAAAAGAATTGGATCATGCCCCACAGATTCTTGTAAATTCAAACATTCAGCACTACTACAAGCCACTGCTCTAAAGCTGACACCACCTGTTGCGTGTCAGAGCCTACAAAATCTGTTGGGTAAAGACCTACAACCTCTTTACCTTTTTTCATGAAAAGTCTTCTTATACTATCCACAACCCAGAACTACTCTTGGTTCTCCTTTACAAGCTATAGTCACCTGTCTAGGATTAGTAACTATCTCCTTTTTCTTGTACGTCACCGGCGACTTTACCCATATGGGCATAGAGAAGATCAGATTTCCATCATCAACATCAATGGACAGTGGTATTGTCTCCCTCGGACCCTTAACCCGAATGCGAGCCCATCGCAGGTGGTTTTTAAGTTCCGTTTCTTCATTTTCCAGCCAACCTCCACATTTATCACCTATCACTTGTGGACCAGAGGTGTAGAGGAAGACCATGTACTCTGATCCAAAACCAATCAAACTTGGTTTGGATTGGAAAGGAGCCCTTTGTCGGAGACCACCAGTCAAGTGTTAAGATGACCCCTTGTCTTCTCCAGTCGCCCATAAGAATGTGTTCAGCTGCTTTCCTTGATTGGAATTCAAAGAGAAACTGAAAACCATTCATGTCATACACTTGGATATTCTGAGTCCCTTTCCATGTCTGCTGAGCCCATCTTCTCACCTCATTGCGAGTCGGAACTTCATCCCCACCATTGATCGACCAACTAGACATCTGCGCAGAAGATCATTATCAGCCTCTTGAGTTTTCACAGAAAGCTGATTCTTCACAACATCAACCTCAGTAACCTCAGCTTCCTTTAAAGTCCACTTGTTCTTATTAAGAGCATCTTTGAAGCTGCCCTTCTCATTTAATAGATGTTCTGTTGTACCTCCATTTGTAATAACTGCACCAGGAGTGCTAGTTTTCTCTGTAATAAATTCCTCAATCTTTGTAGCCACCAGGCCCCATCCCCCATTATAAGAACTTTCTGGAATGATGATCACAACTCTGTTATATCCCTTAACTGTAATAATGGAAAGGAACCTCCCGTACTTATTGAACTTTTAGGAGCAATAAATATAAGTAGAGAAATCTCTGCATCTCCACGATTTAAAGTTCTTCCCCCTGTTTTCTGATGCATCACTCATTCTTCTGCATAACCAGAGTAAAGCACCTTTACTCAGAGTTAACCTTCTAATGGAATTCCTGACATTCTTCACCCAATCAAACCAAAGTACTAATCTGATGAATACATAGAAATCTCATAAGATTTTCTCCCAGATCTAAAACAAAGTCTATTGTCCATTGAAAGAGGGTAAACTGGAGGGTGCAAAAGAGTTGAAGGTAGGAAAAGTGGACTCCGGTGATCGGATATCACCGGAAAAAGGGTAATACAGGTCCAGAGGGGACCTTTAAGAAAGAAGCCTAGGGATATGTGCCTGGGAGAGAGTTTCTAAATGATGTCTTACGTCACAACTTTGAGGAAACAATAGCCTGACTCTTGTACTCTCTATATCCTCTGTAATTCCAACCACCTTTTCATTATTGCTATGCTGTGATACATCATTCTTTTGTTGCTTGCCAAAAGCCTCTGTTATCCATTCTTTTGTAGATTGCTGCATCATACCATTGTCAATGCTTGCTGCTTGTGATATCCCAGTGAATTTTGTGACTTGTCCCCTTCCTTATTCTTTGACTGTGGACTGGTCTGGCCCTATTTGAACATCTTGGACTGATTGTGTTTGTTGTTATTACCTTACTGTTTTGTTGTACAACTTCAATGTTTTTACTATCTTCTTGCAAGGCCTCAAAGCATTATCAGTAGAAATTCCTTCTTCAGTGTTACCTGATTTTATATCCTCCTTATCATTGTGAGTTTTTCTGGGAAACCTTTTGTTAGTAGGATGCCACTTCATAAATTGTCTTCCAAATCTTATCAAAGGAACAGGAACTTCAGTAGCCTCTTTATTAGTTTCTTCCCCAGCTTTCTTCCCTTTGTCATTATCAAGAAAAATTCTCCTTAGTTCTGGGTGTAACACCCTCATCATGCCCTTGTAGTTTGCATGTCTTACAATACTTAGGAAGCATGTCATAATGTACTTTTAACTTTCTCCACTCTAGAGTTCTGTAAAGCATCATTAACCACTTCAAGTTCAACAAACTTAGGAAAATTAGCCAAGAGATCTACTTTCACCTTAACCCTAGCACAACTTGGTCTAGTCTTATTGATAGTAGCCATATCAAGATGAAGAGGTTTCCCACTGCTGAGGCTAAATTAGAAAAAATGGATTCCTTAACAAAGTATGTTGGTTTCAGATCAGGAAAGGAAATCCAAGCCATCGCCAAAGTACATAGTTTCCTCATCAACAAAGAATCTAGCATCATAAATCAAAGGTCTCATCAAGTATGCACACCCATCTCTGGACAAAATAGAATAGCTAGTTTTAGACATCATATTAATAAAGTCATCCTCACGACTGAATCTCATTAATATGTGTCTATTCAGCAATAAGCTAGTTTTGTAATCTCCCTTTATATTACACTGTTTTGGTATTTGAATTCGAAGTTCATCTTATTCAGGCCACCCATACCAACCATTGCATATTGTAAGTTTTCTATGGTATTCATTCTCTCCACTTCATCTTCAGTCCAAACAATTGTCAGGATGGGTTCTATTAAAGGCTTACTAATATTCTCCTTATTAGAAGCCTTAACAATGTTATCATATTGTACTTTAGTATCAAGTTTCTCCTTCCCGGAAATATCTGTAGGCAAATTCATAGGCAAGCTAGGTTCAGTCAACCTAAGGTTTGAAAAAGAAGAAGTGCTAGAATGATAAAATATGTTGATCGTCGTGTCTTTCCTATTGTTACATTTGTTGACACTCCAAGGTTTTTAGCTGATTTAAGATCTGAAGAGCTAGGTCAGGTGTGAGTCTTTACTTTGACTTTCAAATATTGTGTTATTAGATTACATTTGGTCATGTAGAATCTATAATCACCTCCAATATTTTCATATAGGGTGAGCCAATAGCCCCCAATTTAAGGGCAATGTTTGGGCTGAGAGTTCCAATTGTAACAATTGTAACTAATGAAGGTAGTTCAGGCAAAACACTTGCCATTGGATCTGCAAACAAGTGGATAATGTTGGAAAATTCAGCATTTTATGTTGCTAGGTAAATTTGGTTCATTTGTACTTCTTCCATAAATTTATAGTCTGAAGAATAAGAAGTTCAAGTTCAAATATAATTTTTGTGCCCGCAAAGATATAAGCAATATATGAACTCTCAACTTACTATATAAACCAAAAACATGTCGTGTTAGCTTAAAAATGCGGACACATTGTACATATGTTGAGGAATGGATTTTGTAGTTGTTGCTTCAACACTTCTTGCATTGTTTCCTTGAATATCTTGATCTTTTTTATATCTTAACAACGTCTATGCTTCTTTGACCAGTCCTGAAGTTTGTGCTGCAATATTATGGAAGTCTTCACAAGCAACTCCAAAGGTATATGAGAAATAGTTGTTCAAGTTTGTAAAAAAAATGGTTTATCATACGAAAATTCTGATTGAATAGGCAGCTGAGAAACTGAGGATCACAACTCAAGAATATTAGAGACTATGGATAGCAGATGCAATTATTCCACTAAGTACCATCTCTATACTTTTCACCTTTATACTTACTTTGGTTTTAGAAAGGGAAAGATTGGAATCTATGGTGAAGGGTTGGTGATGCCAAGTAGTGTGGAAGAAACAATGTTTAGCTGGACTTTTAGAAGACGGGGAAACAATGCAAAACATGAGATTGTTGCTCCTTCATCAATATGTTGGGAAAGTTTTTGATGAAGTAAAGAAGAATTTTACACACTTGAAGAATAGTTCCTAATCCCTTATTTATTTTTTGTGCACTCACAAGGTTCTTATATATGTATAAAAGATCGGATTTATTCATAAAAATATATCTTTTGTAAGGTTGTCTACATTTGATATACTTTTTGTAAATGTGTGTGTTATTTTGCTTCATATACTGTTGGATTTATTACTTTTTTCCCAAGAAAAAAGGTAGACACAACTTGTGTTCTAAGTTGAGCTTGTTTATGCTTTTAGTGTTATTGCACAACAAAGAAGTGGAAAATATAGATTTTCCTCTGTGAGAAATGGATTACAAAATATGTTAGGATAAAAATTGATTTTTATGTACTATACCTTTTTTTTTAAAAAAATTGAGTTTTATGTAGTTGTTGTTCCAAGATTTGTTGCTCATGGTCAAATGAATTGATGGGCGTATTTTCAGCATATTCGTTGCAGTTATTATCCATTTATCCATTCGTGCCACCTCTATTTGTTTATGGGTTATCGGTCATTAGGCAATTGATTAGCAGTTAGATTAATTCGTAAATCATGATTGGCTGTAGCCTAAATAGCACACCCCATTGTGGAAAACTTGAGGTTCTGTTGGTCTACATACCTAATTTTTGTCTAATTAAATAGGTTTCTTGGTGTATCAAATAAGTGATATCTTACGGGCTGGTTCTGCCTAAACAGAAAAAAGAAAGTGGAAGATCACTCCTTTGTATTTGTGAATTAATTTTGATTTCATATTTTATTTGTCAATATTCATTTAAGGTGTGCTAGGAACCGATATAAACTCTAAGGAGACCAGTGATGAACCATGTAGGCATTGAAGCAGTTGCCAGTGATTTCAATGGTAACCGTGCTCTCTCAAGTCTGGATGCAGAAGGTTGCAGTGAAGAAAGAATGTTTAGGTTGGGTAGCTTGCCAATAATTACTTCAACAAACAAAAGATGGTATCCTGATAAAGAGCCTAACAATCGCGAAGGTGGATGTTTCTTGGAAGGTAGTTCATATAGTGGAATAACTTACTTTTCAAGAAATTACATCTGGATCATTTTCCAATGTATTTTTAAAATATCCCTTTGAATTTTTATCGGTTTAATGCTTTCTATTTCAAAATGTTTAATCTCCTATTCTCTTTTTGGAATAGGGCAAGCAGCTTTTGAAAAATACAAAGCTTTCTGGCAATGAACAATATTTGCAATACCACTATGTGATTTATGTGTCCATGGTGCAAAGTACCAACACTGGTAGAAATACATCTTGTTAATCATGTATCATAGGATGGTGAATAGGAACTAATGAGCCAAAGAGACATACGCTTCGGTTTGATTTTGCAAGTATATGTTAAAGCAAGTGTTAGAAAAAAGTAACTATTTCAGTAATACATAAGTGTGATATAATATCATCTTCTACCATGAATAAAGTTGTGCATCCGTGCTTGTGAGCTTTATGATTAGTTTATCTTTTTTAAAATTGAAAATTGATATTTTGTAAGTGATCAATTTACTAAGATGACAATTATTTTTCCTCAAATAATTTAAGTGAATAAAGGCAAACATGACAACAAAATTGTTCTTCTCATAGCTAGTTAGAAGACCATAAAAAATTATTTACCTTAACCCAATTACATAATAATTCAAAGGTATATTGGAAAGAAGTTTTTTTATAAAGTTATAATCCAAACACAAGATGAGGTGGAAACAATGAACCAAAAACTTGATAAAAAATAAACCATGCATTACTAATCCCTGCAATATTAATCTCTGCATTACTAATCCCAGCACTACTAATCCCTGCATTGTTAATCTTTGTTCCAAACGACCCTTAAGAGTCAGATTGAACGTGTATTAGTGGATTCAAATAGTTTTAAAAAATTGATTATACATTTGTAGTGGAGGCTAGAAAACTAAAATCGTATTTCAAATGCCATCCAATTACTCTTGTAACTATATACTATTTTAAGTGGCATTTGGTGTGATGGATATGTTGAGTTAATTTTGGGATAACTTTTGAGTGTTTTTTAATTCGTTTGCAAGGCTGGGATAACTTACTTCAGAATTAATAGTTAGTACTGGGATAAGTTATCCCAGAGTGGAATAGTAATCTCAGGATAACTTATCCTAGGATAAAGTATGTAAAATAACAAAAATACCCCCTTAAAATTGTCTTTTATACACCACTTTTTATATTCATGTATACAAGGGCAGCTCAACCTGATTAGGGGCCTAAAACGAAATTTCAATTCGAGGCCTAAAATATAAACAAACTTCATATATGTATTTATTCAAAAAATATTTTTCTTACACTATTAAGATGAAAATTATTAGTATTTTAATATTGGTTTTTCAGTTATTAGTTTTAGGTAGAATTTTATCAACTCAATATCGAAAAACATCCTTTCAATGAGACAATTATTATATGAATTGTTAACATAATTCTATAAGTAATAAGTTGACAAATATTAAATAAAGATAAGAATTAGAACCATAGAATTTGATGCAATAAGTTGATGACTTGGTATACCCCATTTTAATATGCTTGTAGTAATGCTTGAAACTAAAATTTAAAAAGAAATAAAAAAGAATTTGTAATTAACTTTGTTCAACATTTTTCACTATTAATTCTTATTTTTTAACAAAGTACAAAAGATGTTAAGGTGGGTAAAATAATATATTTTTTTAAAAATTATACTTTTAATCATAAATAATTAGTTTTTCTATAGAAATTTTAATACATAATTTATTCTTGATAAAAATCTGGGGTCCGTAAAATTTTGGGCCCCCCCAAAATTTAGGGGACTAAGGCAAAAACCTTATTTCCCAAAGCATAGAGCCGGCCCTGCATGTATATTAACATAATTTCTAACAATATTTATAATAACGTTCACAATCTTAATTATTTGTTGTTTTTATGATAATATATTTTTCTATATAAACAAATTCTTATAAATACAATTTTTATTTATGAGTATATTATATGTTGAATTTATTTTCCTAATTCTTATGTTTATTTATATTTTGATTTCTCTTAAAATGTTCACTCCACTACTACATTACATATTTTCGATTAAATAATTTATTACTCATTTAAAATTAAATTTAATATATCAATTAAAATGTAGATGACTTTAAAATGTTGTAACGACCCAGGGGTACCCCCTAGATGTAACACGGCGTACTAGACCCTGAAGGGGTCTCATACAAGCCCTTAGCATATCATGACATAAGATAAATAGAAATTATGTGGAATTAATTTTTTTTTACAATCTAAGTCTTTTCATAAAATCAAATAGAAGTCTAGACATGTCTCATTAACCATCTAACACAATCGAGTATCAATAAGGGTCGCACAACATAGTCTCAAAGGAGAAAGTAAGGAAGAAACTAGAAATGAACAACTCTTGTCCTTGAACAATGAGGACTCACCAAAAACGTGGAGAGAATCAATCCAAGCTTTGAAAAATAGGCAAAGCACACCTCAACAACCGAGCCCTACACTTATGAAAAAATATAGAAAATATGGGTTAGTACAAAATTACACTAAGTATGGAAGCCATGCATAAAAATCCTTAAAACATGCAAAAAGAGACATTTGAATTGAAACCATGCACTTTATCAACTTTAAAAGTCATCATATACATTAGTGTAAATACGTAAGTCAAACCATCTCATAAGCAACCCTTAGCTATACTTGTGCAATGTATAGACAAGATCCCATAATCCTATCTATTACTAATTACCACATTTAGGCCACCATAATCATGCATACATCCATAGCCATAACTCATAGACTAGTAAACCTTCATGTTCATAGCTTGTAGCATGTAAAGCCACTCCTAGCAACAATCCATATCATACATGCGTAAATTCATATATCTTCATAGCATAAGGAAACCACACCATAATCCCCTTTCAAAGCCTACTTGTGCAATGCATGAATGAAGTCCCATACCCCCACTCACACTAAGTAGAGCTCCTTGAGAAGTCATAAGTATAGTTCATGTTCATGTTCTTGTCATAATTCATATTCTTGCCATGTAGGGAACTATCCTTAACCGACATAGACCATGTGAGCTACATGGAATCCAGTGTCATGCCCCCACACCCAAGGGCGGCTTAAACCCGTTAGTGGCCTAAGGCCAAAATCAAACTAGAGGCCTTAAAAAAAATAAAAAATTATAAATGTTTTTATTTTAAATCTATTTTTCTAGCTTTTTGAGATGCAAAGTTGTTAATAATTTTTGTGTAGTCAATCTCTTCTAATAATTCTTTTTCAATCGATAATATAGCCAAACCACTTAATCTTTCTTGAGACATTGTTGATCTTAAATAAGATTTTATTATTTTTAATTTTGAAAAATTTCTTTCTGCTGAGGCAACTGTTATAGGAATTGTTAACATTATTCTATAAGCAATGTAAGCATTTGGAAAAGAATCAAGTCTTTTTATTTGATTGAGTATCTCAATTAGAGTTTTTGTCTTCTACTTTTATGACTTCCCTTAACACTTTTAATTCAGAAAAGAAGTCTAAACCGTCAATATCTGAGTGATTATTATGTTTTAAGGAACATTCAAGATTAAGACAATATTTTTTTAAAATTCTCATCATCTAATGATCTCAAATTTTTCCCACTAAGTAGAAAACCAAAAATATTTTCATATACTTCAAATTGTTCAAATCTATTTTGAAGTGAAATGATGACTTGGTCTACTATGTATAGGAAGTAATCAACTCTAAATGATTCTTCAAGAGATCTTGTGATTTCATTATCAACATTCTCATCAAATTGTTTTTTTCTATAAATTACACGTTTCTTACGAAATTCAGGTTCTATAATCATCTCTAATGCAATTTCCTTAGCCGAAATCATAGCACTTGTAAATCCTTCTTCTCTACATGTTTTTTTTTTTAAAAACTAAACCTCTTAATTGATCTATAGCGATATCAATATGCATATCTTTTGATTGTAAGCTTTTGCTAATTGAATTTACAGCAAATCATACATCATACCAAATAGTCATACCCAATAAAAATTCAAAATTTTCAAGCTCAAAAGTTGCTAAACAATTAGCTTCACTTTTAAGTTTTGGATCATCACTAACTTCTTCTAATTTAAATAAAGCATCTCTTATTTGTGGAGTTTGAAACCTTATTGCTTTAACACTTTCAATACGACTTTCCCACCATGTTTGTGACAATGATTTAAGAGTTAAACTAGGTACACTATCTTTTAAAATTTTCCACCGCTTAGTAGACGAAGAAAATAGTGAATATATACGTTGTACCACTCCAAAATGATACAACTTTCGTACAAGAATTAGCCATATCACAAAGTACCAAATTTAGATTATGACAACCACATGGTGTATAAAATGATCTAGGATTTATATCAAGAAGTCTTTTTTGCACTCCTTGGTGTTTTCCCTTCATATTAGACCCGTTATCATATCCTTGTCCTCTTAAATAATCAATATCAAGTCCAATACATTTTATTTCATCTAAAATAACTTTAAAAAGACCTTTTCCACTTGCATCATCCACTTTTAAGAATTCTAGGAAATATTTGGTTACATTTATTGGAGTTGCCGAAAAATCTACGCTCCATATTATAAAAGACATTTGGTCTTGATGACTTGTATCTGACGTGCAATCAAGTATGATAGAGAAATACTTTATTTTTATAACTTTTTCAATAATCTTGTTCTTAATTTCACTTGCCAATAAATTTATTAATTCATTTTGTATATTATGTCCAAGATAATGATTATGAATTCCATCATGTTTGATTCGTCGAATATGTCCTTGCATAATTGAATCAAATTCTGCAATCATCTCAATAAGACTCAAGAAGTTTCCGTTATTTTCTTGATAGATTTTTTCATTTTTCCCCCTAAACGTCAAATTATTTTTTCCAAGAGTTTTTATGACAGGAATAATTCTTGACAATACATTTTTCCAATGTTCTCTATCTCTATTAATTTGGTCTTGAATGTTTTTATCGATTGTTTATTATTACGCAATCTAAATTCTAAATCAATCCATGAACTCATATTAATAATATGTTGGTTAGTTGTTTCATGAGTTCTAAGCTAAGTAGTAAGATTTTTCCAATCTCTACTACCTTCATTAGCTAACTTATTATTCTTTGCATTAAAGGTCGTATTAAATAACTTACAACAAAAACAAAATACCTTATTCAAATCTTTGGAAAACTAACCATCTTCTTTCATGTCTTTCTCCATTTGCCAACTTTTGAAAATAATATGTAGTAGAAAAAATTTATCCTTTGGAAAACATGTGTCGGTAATTCTAATTGGTCCCTTTTCTACTAATAAGTCTCTTAACTTTGTATCAACAATATTCCATTGACTAGGATCATAGATATTTTTAGGAGTATGATTATTTAATTCATTTATAAGTTCTTGATTTTCTTGGGAATCTACATCCGACTTTTCACTAATTTCTTTTCCTTCTTCTTCTTTTTGGTTTATATCATTATCTAACTCAACTTCAACTAAGTTAGTGACTTTTTCTTCTAAAGAGCATTCCCCTACCTTTTTTGATTTAATTTTAACATTGTTTTCCAAAAAATTATCAAGAGCACCTTTTTGAGATTTTATCAAGTTATCGACTTTTCTTTTTCTTTTAAGTTTTGAATGACCGGATTCATATTTTCTAGTTGACATATTAAAATCTAACAAATATTTTAAACACTATTTACAATATCAAATAAAAAGTATAATAAACATAACACACAAAACAAAAATAATATTAGAAATTAGAATGATATTACCGGATTCAAGAACTATAAAAACTTGATTTCCAAAAATGAATTGGGTTGCTACAATATATTTTTCTCCAAATTTAAAATATAAAATATCAATAGAACAAGTAAATTTTTAAGCTTTGAATAAGAGAGAGATGTGAAATTAGAAAAGAGAGAAGAAATAGAAGAGAGGAAGAGAGGTGGATGGAATATATAAAAATAAAATTAGAAAAAGAATAAGTTAAAAAAAAGATAACTTGTACATTAAAAAAAGTACACAACGTTTTATTGGAAAGGAAAAAAGTAATTGTCATACGTATCACTTCATTAATGCCGTTTGCATTTGTTGTCTTAGTTCTATTTTTTTTAGTTTAATCCTACCTAATTAACTAAAAAATGGGGCCCCCAAAATTGGGGGCCTAAGGCCAATGACATTTTTTTATCCCTTACCAGCCGCCCCTTCCCACACCGATAAGAGGTGTCCTACTTGCCTAAGGTAGAACTCGTTTGTTAGCTTAGGTGGATCCACTAGCTAAAGACCTATGTGGGCACATAGTTCGGGATAGAGAAATTGCTTCTAGAAACTTGAACTAACTGAGGTAAAAGGTTTCCATCTCATGAGATAACTGTTTTGGGAACTCGGACTGACTGGCGTAAAAGGAACCCATTGGGAAGCCGGACTAACTGGCATAAAAGCATTCATATCCACTCGGTACTAAGCATAATTCCCTTTAATATTCATGTTAAGTCTTAACTTAAGTTCATGTTCATGAAAGAATGCCCTAGCACTCAACCAACATGGCATCATGATAGCTCATAGATTCAATAGGTGAGAATGACCTTTCAATCTTAGAATCATTAATATGTGAGTAAACCTTTCACATCATGTTCATAGTGTGTTCATGAGAATAACCTTTCAATCAACACAACAACATTATCATAATCATAGACATTTCATGCATAGTCATGTGTAAGGGTATGAGGAGAACGATCTTTCAACAATACCACAATTACACCATAGTCATAGGATCTTCACTTTCTAAGTGAATCATAAGCTCATACACAATTCTCATAAACATGTACAAACCCTCATAATTTACCCTTCAAGGACCATGAATCACATTCAACCCAAACATCTAGAATTACTACATTAGGTATGGAGAATATCATGATTCAATAAACTAAATCAATATAGACATAATCTATTCACATGCTTCTATAATCAATCAACCCACATCATGAAGTCACAATTTAGTAATTTAGGAAATTCATGGGTTCTTGGGGTGATTTCATCATAAATAAACAATAAATCATCAATTCAATCATAATCCATCATAAATCAAGCATTGAAAACATTTTAGAGAGGAACCCATGACTTAGAGTGAAACCCTAGCTTTTGGGAAAGTTCATAACTTTGAAATCAAGTTTTGAAGGGACTCTATGGGTGAAAGCTACCCATAGATGAAAAGCCACTATACTTTGATAAAGAATCTCCTCAAGGAATTTGAGGAAGAAGCCTTGATTTCTTCAAACCCTAGCTCCAATTCCACCCTTCTTCTTCTTTGAGTTTTAGAGAGAGAAATATCGTGAGGAAGATGAACTTTTGGTTTTGATTTAATTGGGGTGTTGTGAAGAATGACTTAGTTTTGGGAATTTTGACTTAAAAGCAACTTATACATTGACCCCAAACTTACCCAAAACGACCTCACTTTAATTGGATTTAAAAAGGAAATGACTTAATTACCCTTCATTAAGTGACCATGCCTAGGCACCATGAGGGGCCCCACGAGCCGTGGTCCCACTCGTGAAGTTGGGGCAGTAGCTAGGAACTTGGTTCCATAAGCTCAGAAGCCCAAGGCATTCCTATGAGGGGCTTCATGAGCCGTGGTCCCTCTCATGGTCCTTAAGGCACTAGCTATGCTACTTGGGGCCTTAAGATCACTTGCCCAAGACATCTTCACGAGGGGCTCCACAAGCCATGGTCAAGACCATTGGCCGTGGTCCCTCTCGTGGACCTTGAGGCAATAGCTAGGCCACTTGGTGTCTACTCCTCTTTGGCTAAGGCAACTCCACAAGGCCTTCCGCGAGCCGTGGTCAAGACCACTAGCCATGGTGATGGCCGTGAAGTTGGGGCAGTTTGCTCCAAGCTTGGGGAAGCCTTGGCCTTTGGCCTTGCCTTGGCCCCTTTGCCTTTGGCACTTGCCCTTTGGCCTTGACTCTAGTAGCCCCCATTTTAACTATAGATGGTCTACTAATCTATAAGGGGGGGGGGGGGGGGTCATTTTATGATTTTTAACCCTTACGTTTAGCTCTAGGTTAGCCTACTATAATTCGGAGTGTTACAAATGTAGACAACTTTAGTAATAAAATTTCTTTTACTTTAATAAACTTAAAATGAAAGTTTTATTTTTAAGATAAATAAGATGGAAGTTTTCAAGAAAAATAATTTATTTATAAACTCTTGTATTTTACTACATTGAAAATATGTAATAAGACACCCCTATTTATAATACTAACAACCAAAGTAAAGTAGGAATAAAAACTCCTCTAACTAACAAATCCTAATTGAACATAAATAAGTAAATATCATAAATAACAAATCTTAAACGACTTAAGATTCCTACTCCAACTTTGAATTATTATTCCAACATTCTCCCGTAATTCAAAGTTGTATATTTTTCTTTTTCTTCTTGTCATTGTTGTTGAATTGGAGAACTTCTCTTCAATCTTCAATTGTTGGAGTACTTCTCTTCAATCTTCAATCTTCAATCTTCAAATTGTTGGAGTTATTCTCTTCAATTCTCATTTTTTGTCTTGGTTGTGTTGGAGCACATTCTCTCCAACTTTCAAGTGTTGGAACACTTTCTCTTTAACTCACAATATTTTTTTCTCTTGGATGTGTTGGAGCACTTCTCTCCAACTTTCAAGTGTTGGACCACTTTCTCTCCAACTCACGATATTTTTTCTCTTGGTTGTGCTGGAGCACTTCCCTCCAACTTCCATGTGTTGGACCACTTTCTCTCCAACTCATAATATTTTTTCTTTTGGTTGTGTAGGAACACTTATCTCCAACTTCCAAGATTGATGTCCTTCCCACCAACTCCTTTTTTTGTGTTGGAGCAGTCTCTCCCCAACTCTCGTTGATGCCTTTTCCATCAACTCTTTTTATTTTTTGTTTTTGTTTTTTATTTTTGGTGTTCGAGCACTTTCTCTCCAACTCTCGTTAATGCCTTTCCCATCAACTCTTTTATTTTTTACTTTTCTAACTTGTCATTTAGAGAAGAGTTTCTTTTGTTTGTGCTTGATTGCACTTCTAAATCTACAATATTTTTGTATGTATTTCCTCCTAGCATGTTTTTCATGCATATATCATTCGCCCAATGTTTGTTGACATAATCATTGTCCAGATAGGCTCATTTATGGATTATAGCCGCTCGCCAGCATCAGAAACTCTAAGATCTTCTACGAGGATCTAGAAGCTATTATACCAATTTGAAGGAATATATTATATTTATAAATTCTTGTATTTCCCTACATTGAAAATATGTAATAATACACCCATATTTATAATAGTAACAACCAAAGTAAACTACGACTAGGAACCTCCCTAACTAACAAATCCTAATTTAACATAAATAACAAATTCTAAATGACTCCGAATTTCTACTTTAACTTTGAATTATTATTCCAACAAGTTTTATTTTAAAACTGAATAAGATGAAGTTTTATTTTTAAGCTAAATAAGATGAAAAAATTATTTTAAAACCAAATAAGATAGAAGTTTTATTTTTCAGTTAAATAAGATGAAAGTTTAATTTTAAAAATACACGGTAATCATAGAAATGCACACACAGAAATATTTAAGCTTAATAATACAAAAATATTATTTTTTAGAATGAATAACTAAAGCTTGCAAAGAAAATGTAAAAAATAAAACTAAATAAGGTGAAGGGTATTTTTATAAAAAAAACAACTTATTCTTAGAAATTATGCAACGAATATAAGTTTGAATATGACAAATCAAACAAGCAATAAAAACTACTCACAACATAACTAATCCAAAAATAACTTGTATTCAAACCAAACAACCCCTAAGTATTATGCATAAACCTGAACTGCCTAGTAGGTTCAAATTTTAGAATAGGGTTGTTCGGAACATGGAATGTGACCAATCCGGTCCTACAATCTATAGAAGCATAGCAAGAGTGAAGTCAATCCGTTCTAGGAATGACATAAAAGTCTAACATATCAAGTTTTATCAAATCAACATGAGTGACTTTATAAGAAATAGAAACAAGATACTTTTTATAGACTCAACTAGCAACAATAGTGCTACCAACTTGTGTAGAGATCGAAAAAAGGTTCTAAAAGAATTTCTGGACTAACATCAAATCTCAAAGCCACATATATAAGGATTTGCAAGAGATAATGTAGCACCCGGATCAAGAAAAACATATACATCAAGATGAAATACCTTCAACATATCAGTCACAATATCAAAAAAATCCTAATGATCATGTCGAGTTTAAAGAGCATATAACCTATTCTAACAGGGAGCACAACCTGAACTAGAACTACTAGAACTACTAGATTGAGCTTGCCTACCATCCTTACTCTTTCTCTCTTGCACAGGTCAATCCTTCACCTTGTGATCACTCTTCCCACAATCAAAGCAAATATCCGTACTGACTAAGTATTTTTTTCGAGTGACTCTTGCCACTATTTTTCGGTTCAGTCTCATATACTTATGAAGAACGATTCAGATTCTAAGAGTAGAGTTTCCAGGTGTTACAATATCTCCTCCTTGGAATCATTCATCCTCAAATGAAGATAAAATCTAGAATAAATATGTGAATAGAGTGAACAAATACTTCTTTGGGGTTTTTATGTTTTATATAATAGCATAAACTGAATTATATTAATAATATGGGTCTAGCAATCAACAATAAGAAATTTAGAAGCATTAGCTATGAGTGTAAGAGCTAGCATAAACATGAAAAACTTAAACAAGGATATGATCTTGTCCTCCATTGGCCTTTGAAGATTTGGAAAGGTAACTCTTATAACATTTCAAGGGAATGAATCATATGCATTGTAAAACCCCATAACTTAAAATACATTTGTGACTCATAAACACCAAGGCATTGATGTGATATCGGAGGAAGTATATCATTGCAAATGGTTAAGCATACCATGTAACCCTTATATTAAGTCATTTGAATGGTTAAACAAAAGTTTTAGGCCAAGGAGATCATTAAAGAAAAGATTCAAGTTTAAAGGTTTATTGTGGAGGAATACTACAAATGATCTCATTTATCAGATGACTTTGAACGAGCATATCTCCTAATATATAAGGAGTTAGAGTACCTGCAACCTATCAAATTAAAGGTATCTGAGTCTAGTTTCCATCAAAACAAACTGCTCGTTAACATGACATCGGAGTAAGATGTTATGTTCATTCTACGACAGATGCGCACACTGCCCAATCACTGCAGGACATGTGGAACTTTAGAGAAAGTCGGCCAACTTGTTGTTTTTATATTATAAGTTTGGGATATCCTTTCCCATATACTCAATAACGTTTAAGGATTGGTTTCAAGTTATTTCTTCAAGTTTTTCTCATCTCCAATCATCCAAATCTTAAGGTAAGTTGGTTTCTTCAAGAATCAAGTGTCTTCCTCTCCATAGACCTACATATATACTTAGCTAAATGTTTTCTTGAAGGAGAAAGTATAGTTCTTGAAGAATAGAAAGGGGCAGGGGCTGATATTCTTGGATATATAAGTATGACTCCTTTTCTATCTCCATAAATAGTATTCTAAGGATGATTTTAGTATAATTCATGGGTAGGACTCATGGGGCGGTGATAGGAAGCCATGCGTCCATCTTTTACCCATGGTAGTTGATGTTTTTGGTGAGGAAGGAGTTTGTAGAAGGGTGTGTGGGCTGTCTTTTTGGCAAGATTAGGGGTGAAGGATATAGTATTGGGGCAGTAAGCTGGTTACGATACAACAAAAGGCTAGGTATAGAAAACGTGACTCTTATAGTTCTTGAAGTTTGTCGCTCGCCAAGTGTTTGATGAAATACCTAAATTGCTAAGACAATGTTGTAGCTAGTTATATGAGCTCCTATTATTTTAATTGATGGCATTAGTTCTCTACCAACTTAAACTATGAGCTTATAAAGGAATTTGACGTCGTTGACAAAGAACTCGTGGGATGGTGTTCGGAGGCCATGAGTTTGACTTTTTATGTTAATTGTGAATGATTAAGGGGGCAGGTTCTCTATAGTTAAATGATTGAGGAGTAATACTGAACACGTGAATAACTCATGAGCCTACTTGGAAAGTAGTGAAAGAGAAGGGTGTGGAGATACACAATTTATCTATAGTAGTCGTTGAGATAGTCACTCGTGAACTATTATTGTGTTTTCGGCCTTGTTGTGCTTCTTGATTGGTTTCTTATGGTATCCCTTTATGGTGTTATGTTGTAGATAAAGTTGTCAAAGATAGTAAGTCCCGAAGTAAGGTATGTAAAGCTAAAGCCGCTTTCGCAATTAAGGCACAACCTAAAGTCGCATGTTTTTTCGATAAATGTCATCAGAGATTATATGATACTTGAAAGCAAGTTATCCTATTTTATAAACTCTCTCATGTTGGAGTCCTAAACCTATAGAGTTATAGTACTCTTTTCTGGTCAAGGAATCCATATGTTTAACATAACTATATGTGTCTTCAGTTGAAACTCTTAGGCGTTAGCAGGTGTACTTGTTGCATATATTTAAAAGAAGCAGTTAGCCATAGATTATTCGTAAGTGTATATGTCACAAGATGTATGATTCTCAAGCTAAACATAAGTAATCACATATTTTATCACGAGTTATATGATTTATGAATTAGTTATTATAAGCCTTTTCATGAAATTGAGAGTATAGCCTACTCTGCAGCGTATGATGGGTATTTTTAGGGCTAATATGTGCGATGTTGTTCTGTGCACAAAATTCAGATAGAGTCAGCTGGAATTTCCCGTCGTGGAATCATCTGACTGATAAAGGCTGCGGGTTAACTATACAGGAGCCCTGCGGGGCGTACCTTGAGAGACCTCGTTACCCAGACCATAAGATTTTAAGTGTGGTCATGACAGTGGGCTACATATGCCATACAAGGTTCACTAATCGCCGCGACACTAGGCCATAATGTGATTCCCTGATAGTTAGTTCTACAAAGAGCAAGGAATTTATATAACAAAGTAAAGATATCACTTAGGCAAACTATATGAATTTTGTATATATAAATGAATAAGCCATGAAATGTTAGATGTGAACCCTTGAGATTCATCACAATTCCAGTTTCGGATTATGTCTCCTGCATACATATGATCAGATTTGCCTATCTTGATATTTGATTCATTTTAGAATACTTACATGTCTACTTGTTATTCAGTCTGCTTTTCATACCAGTACATGTGTTATATGTATTGACGTCCCTATTATTGTGGCGCTTCATTTCTATCACTACAGGCTCAGGTACTCAGGACAACAAACATTTCCAGTAGACCAGAGACTTCTAGTTTAGCAGTTGGTAAGCTCCACCTCTACCTGAGGCTATCAGATATTTAGAGCCTACATTTTGCTAAGTATGTACATATATCAGAATGGGTATGTTGGGGCCCTGTCCCGACTTATTATCAGGTTCTCAGGTTCATACTCTTTAGAGGCTTCTTAGACTTGGTTTTATTTCCGTTGTAAAATAGCCTAGTGGGCCCTTTTGTTATATATGTTTTAGTATGTGTCATGAAATAGGTTCCACTGTTTATGAGTCTACAACTTTTTCATGAGTTTAGTACAGAAAATTAGCAAGTGCTTACTTATATCCTTGATGTCCTCCCCTTTCTAGTTAGGGGTGTGACATGCATAATTCATATGAGACACTGATATGAGTTCATAAAGTATGAACCATATAGATTTTAACATGGACCATACACCATCTGAAGCTACTTGACATGATATGTGGGTACCATATGCATGAGGTATTAATACTTCTACTATGCCTTAAGCGATATGCCTGTTGACTTTAAAGCGTAAAAATACTTCTTAACTACGGTTCTTCTCTTGAATACTACCCTTCATCAGTTGTAACTTATAACCCTCACAAAGATATGTGTGTCTACTTCTACTCAAGTTTCAGTCTAACTACATGCTCTCAAATGTTCAAGCTTAACCTAAACTCACAAGGTGTTACACGTACAATGAACATACTAATTCTATATTTCTATAGGAAATTTCATCCCAAGAATACAACTTCTTCTTACCACACCCTTTAACTAACCTCAAGTTCAAATTAAGAAGCTACTAGTGCACTATTCATTCATCTATATGTTATCAACATAGTATTCAAGCCTATCACTATAACCATTTCATGGACTTCAAGGTAACCAACTTATCTAATAGTTTTGTAATTCCTAACGTCTGTACAAGCCAAAATTTCTAAGGACTACTATCAAGAGACATACCAAGATTTTTTTTATCTAACTATTTGATACAATAGATCTTTGATCTCCCTCTACTTTTATAAACTTAGATAAAATAAACATACCCCGGTCTTCTCAATAAGAGACAACTACCTTTTTCATCTAAAATTATCATTCAACTGTTATCAACAACACTATCGCAAAATAGGGAAGGTCACTAAAAGACGAAAGTATAAGGATTTAGAATAACAGAGATACCATTAAATCATAACTTATACTTACCATAACTTTGACACTCATAAGTGGGGCTCTTGAAGAGACAAGTGTAATAGGACGTGTACGTCATGCACTTAGAACATAAACAATACATAATGAGGCATTCTAGGCATAGAACATGCTATAATCATCTATCACTACCACGGGAGAACATAAGTAAGGTTTAGAACAACATAATTGTAGGAATGAGTTGTTTAAGAAGAGTGTACTGAAAACATGCTTATCATATTGTGATTTTCACTGGTCACCAAGAATGTATAATGAGTTTACAGGGCTAAGAATATTGAGAAATCATGAGTGCATGCATCCTAAGTTGTATATCATAAAGGTAGAGTCATAGGTTTATGTTGTAATATGAGGTTCATGTTCTGAAGCTATTTTTTTTCTATTATAAAATATAAGCATGGCCATAAATCTATATGAGGTGCATGAGTATGGATCACAAGCACAATGTTAAGATGGAAGAGATGAATAGAGTATGATAATGGTTGGAATATGAAGAATACTCTAGAGTACAAATGATTTGCTATCTCATCATAACTTATTATGAAATGCATCACAATCTGATTCATAAAACTTGATGTGGTACTTCTCCCTATCATCCCCCCATTAGATCAAGGCCAACACTCTAAGTTTGTGGGCATATTCCATATCCCCTAAACTAAGCAATAATATACACATTAACACTTAAGTTACCTGGGCAACCTATATTTGGAAGATACTAGCTTCATTATAGAATATTCCATTCAAAGATACAATTCTTAACTTTTTCTAGCTTCTATACTCATCATCATATAACTTATACTCTTACTAGCAAACATAACCAATTTCCCTAGCACCTCATTGTTGACACCCAATTTTACCCTCCACAATTTAATTAATTTTCAAGCTTCTTCAATTTCAAATAATTTGACATAATTGTTTTCGATAATCAAAAATACTTTCAAGATTAATTTCAAGGCAATTTTGCCATTTTTACCTATAAAACACATTTCTATATATTTATAATATATAGTTTTTATATATTTATTTCTTTCAATAAATACTTGGAAAATCATTTTTACCAAATGAATAATGTTTAACTTAGTATGTATCTTATTTTTCCTTAAATTAATTAAATTTTGATAAGAGTTGCAATTAGTCTTATTTTTGATAATTAGTTAGTTATTTCACATTTGTTAAAATCAAGAAGCTTAATCGAATTCTCAATATCTCTCCATCCCAGCAACAGACGCACCAACGATGAACCCAACAATTCCAATCTAATTCTCAATTTCTCTCTTCCTTCCCCTCTCATTCGTACGTTTCAGCACGAGTTCGAGGACACGTGGAGGCTTCCAAGCATTCACTCATGCTATTAGCCTCTTAATTCATTTTTCCTTTTTACAATTTTTTGTCAGCTTTCATACGATATCGTACACTACCTAATTGGCTAACCTTATCCACTCCAAAAAATTTCAGCTTTTCCCACATTGGTTCTTGCCCAGAAATCCACCCCCCACCCAAATCTCTCCTATAAATACCCTTTTAGGCTCATTGTTCATTCTCACGACGGAGGGGCCCGAATAACTTAGAGCACCCACGAAAAGGGTTTGGGAACTTTTGGTTCAAGTTCAAAATTTTCTCCCTTGGATGTCTCTAGTCATTTTGATGATGGTGTAAACTCCATCAATGGAGATTAATACATTTCTAATTTGCAGTGGAATTAGATGAGAAGAAGAGAAGAGAAGATATTTTGAGAGAACACAAAACCACTGTTACATTGAATTGGCTCAGCTATCTATTACATTCATGTAACTGACTATTTATAGTTTAGCTTATACATATTCAACTAACTAACTATGTACAGCTGGACCTTCTCTAACAAACTAAGTGATTCACACCATATAGCTTTTACAGTGAAATTCACTTACCAACACTCCCCCTCAAGCTTATGGTTGAAACACATTCTTCATTCCAAGCTAACTTACTAACATATTGTGTTGTACCTTTCCTAGACCTTTAGTGAGCACATCTGCAAGCTGGTCTTTAGTATTTATATGCTCAGTTTTTAACATCCCTTGACATATTCTTTCTCTAACAAAGTGACAATCAATATCAAAATGTTTTGTTCTTTCATGGAAGATGGGATTGGCAGCAATTTGAATAGCTGCCTTACTATCTCATATAATTCTCACAGGTAGGATTACTTCTGAACTCTGCTTCTGCTGCACTCCTTGACACAGTCTCTTGCTTCTTGGACTTCCAAGAGACAAGGCCTTCTCCAGACTTTATTGCATAACCTGTAACTGATCTTCTAGTCTCTAAACATGCTCCCAGTCAGAATCACAATAGGCTATTAGTTTGCTGGTGTCTTTTGCTGACATTAACAAGCCTAAATCAAGTGCTTCTTTAATGTATCTCACCACTCTTAAAGCTTCCTCCATATGTGACTTTTTAGGGCAGTGCATGAATTGACTCAACACTTGTATAGAGAATGCAAGATCAGGTGTAGTCATGGTAAGGGACAAAAGCTTCCCTACCACTCTTTGGTACTTTGTAGTGTATGTGAGAATGGTATCACCTTCAGGAATTCCATTATTAATGTGTTCATCATACTGCACAGAAGTGAGTTTCTGATTCATCTCAAGTGGTGTGCAAGCTGGCTTTGCTCCCCCTAGCCCAGATTCAGATATTAAATCTGATGCATACTTTCTTTGAGACATGAGTATGCCTTTGTTGGACCTAGAAAACTGAATTCCCAGAAAGAACTTTAGTTCACCTAGATCCTTCATCTTGAATTTCTTTTGAATCTCCTGACTGGTGTCACACAAGAGCTTCTGATTACTTCCTGTAACTAGAGGATCATCCACATACACTAGCACTATCACTGTGTCTCAGCCAACCAACCTTGTGAACAATGAGTAATCATAGTGACTCTGTTTGAACCCCATATCTACTAATGCTTATGTTAGCTTCATGTTCCATTGCCTTGGTGCCTGCTTAAGTTCATATAGAGACTTGTGGAGTTTTCAGACCTTGTGAGTCTCTCCCTGTCTAGAAAAACCACTAGGAATAGTCATGTACACCTCGTCTAGTAGATCACCATTGAGGAAAGCATTGTGGACATCTATCTGATAGATGTACCAACCCCTAGATGCTGCAAGAGCCACCACTGACCTGACTGTAACCATCTTAGCCACATGGCTAAAGATTTCACCAAAATCAATGCCTTCCTTTTGACTGAATCCCTTTGCCACCAACCTTGCTTTGTATCTTTCTATTGCCCATGAGGAGAGATACTTCATTTTATAAATCCGTCTACAACCAATAGGTTTTTTCCATGTGGGAGATCAACTATGCTCCATGTCTTATTACTTTCTAATGCTGCTATTTCCAGTGCCATAGCTTTTACCCATGCAGGGTCAGAAGCAGCTTCATGAAATGATGCAGGTTCACAGATAGCTGAGTAGGCCTTCAATACCTAGTTGTAAGCTTGTGAAAAATGAGAGTAAGAGAGCTGGTTAGTAATAGGGTAGGCATATGCATTGCCTTTGGATGTAGTGACAAAGTCCTGCAACTATATAGGGGGTTTACTATGTCTAGTTGATCTCCTGACTGGTTCAAGTGCAGTGGACACATCTGGAGTAGGCCCTGTATGAATTGGTGGAGATGGTGCCACTTAGCTCATCTCAGAAACCTCAGTTGTGGTGGGGTAAAGTGACCGAGGGTTCACCCAAAGTGTCAGCATATGTTAGTACTGCTTCTAGGACTGGAAATATGGGGTTAGAAGATGCTTGGAGATCTTTAAATGGATATGAATGTTCATGAAATACTACATGTCTGCTCACAAAAAAAGAATGAGCATGAATATCATACAAAATGTAACCTTTTTGAGTTGAAGAATACCCCATGAAAACTGTAGGAATTGCTTTAGAGGAAAACTTATCCAAGACTTTTCAACAAGCAACAAAACACAAATACCCAAATACTTTGATATGGGATAAGGAAGGAGGATGTAGGCATAATTTTTCAAATTAGGACTTGAAGCCAAGGACTTTGGAAGAGAGCCTATTCAAAATATAAACAGGTGTAGACACACACTCACCCCAGAACTTAAGTGGGATACAAGCTTGGAACCTGATAGCCCTGGCAACATTCAGTATGGTCCTATGTTTCCTCTCAGCCACCCTATCTTGTTGTGGTGTGTACACACAAGTGGATTGATGAACAATACCAAGTTCACACTAATGTTTTAAACTCATGACTGGAAAACTCACAGCCATTATCAGTTCTTAGGACCTTAACTTTAGTAGAGAACACGTTTCTAACATGTGTGAGAAATTGTTTGAGAACAACAACAGTGTCAGCTTTAGATGCAATCAAGAATACCCAAGTGTACTTGCTATAATCATCTACAATAGGCACAAATTTTTTTTTCCCATTATGAGTGGGTACTTTGTATGGTCCCCAGATATCACAATGTAGCAATTCAAAAGTAGACTTGGAGACCTTAGTGCTTACATGAAAAGAAAGTTTTGTGTGCTTTGTTAAAGGACACACTGTATAATGAGTGTGAACCTTGTTTTGTAACAAGCTAAAAGACTCATGTCTTTTTATTACATCAATAGGTACATGACCAAACCTCTTATGCCATACATCAGCAGATTTAGACTTAGACAAAGAATTGGACATAGACTCAAGTAGACATTTACTACCATTATCACTAGCAGGACTGCTACTACTATTATTGACCAGCTTCTTTGGAGCTTGATGTGGTCCTTGATGTGATCCTCCTCTTAGTATGTAGAGTACATGATACTCCAGACCAATCCCCTTCACCTGACCAGTGGAGAGATCCCGGAGGATACAGAAGTTAGGAAAGAAGCCTACCATGCAGTTAAGTTCCTTAGTGAATTTAGACACTGACAATAAATTTACTTTAAAGTCGGCTAAGAAGAGAGCCTTGGAGATAGTCTGATTAGTACATATACTAGTTGTACCAATATGAGACACTGAAACTGTATTTCCATTTGGCAAATTTACTCTACTGTCTGAGTTAGCAGGTGCTTCTGTACTTGTAGCTAGTGTGTTAAGGTGAGAGGTGATGTGATGAGTAGCTCCAGTGTCTACTGTCCATTCACCAGCATCACATGCACACAAAAAGGTCAAAGAGGAATACCTGCATCCGCATAAGCCACTCTAGCAGGAGGAGTAACTGTAGTTTCATCACCAGACCTGGATAACAGTTGCAGGATCTGTTGATACTGATCCTGAGTAAAGAGAGCTCTAGGCTGCTGAACTGTAGTTGAGTGAACTCTTGGTTCAAGGCTTTGAGATGGTTCAACTTGATTGGCAAAGCTCCTTGAGGATTTACCTTTCCTTTTAGACTTAAAATCAGCTGGACATCCAACTATCTTGTAACATTGATCTTTGGAATGACCCTTGCAGCCACAATGATCACATTGCAATAATGGCCTCCTTCCCTTGTAACTTCCAGAAGTGCTAGCACCACCATTAGGACCTCCACTTGTCATTGACGAACTTCCCTTGAAAGAGCCATATCCATGAGTGTAGGTAGGACCTAAATGGTTGTATAAAGTTGTGCCATCAATTGCACCAGCTCCTGAACTATTTGAAGAAGAAGAGATCAAATTCCTCTAACTCTCTTGAACCATAAGAAGTGCATACACTTTATTTAGTGTAGGAATTGGACTCATCATGAGAATTTGACTTCGGAGAGGAGAATAGGACTCATTCAAACCCATTAAGAACTGTAATAACCTTTGTTACTCACAATGTTCTCCAAATTTCCTTGATTCTGGACAGGGACATGAGGGACAGGGCATGAGTGCATCATACTCATCCCAGAGGTCTCTTAATTTTGAGAAGTAGTCAGCAACTGACATTGTTCCTTGTGAGAGAGTGTGAATTTCCCTGTGGAGATGGAAGATTCTAGATCCATTCACAGTGTCAAACTTCTCTCTCAGATCCAACCACACTTTGTGAGCATTAGAAGCATACACAACAGAGCTCAGCAGTCCAGGTCGAACTGCATTCATAATCCAGGATAACCCCACAACATTGCATTTCTCCCATTGATCATGCAACACTGGTTCGAACAAATATTTAGGGAAATGACCATCTACAAACCCTAACTTGCTGCGACCTACAAGACCAATCCTAAAGGATCTACTCCATAGCGCATAGTTCAGTTACCTGGAGTGTCTGTATGTTGCAGAAATAGTGGGTGATTGTGATCAATAATTGGAAAAACAGCCATGGATGGAGCACTATCACTTGTAACAGTTGTATAAGCTGGAATTGCCATTTGAATGAAGAGAGAAGATACTTCAATCTATTTTTGATGCTACCTTGCGATTCACATAAGCACAGGTGAGATCTGAGCACCTAGTAACGTAATTTGAGTGCGAAATGAGCCTACGATCTCGGGCTCCGATACCATGTAAGCTCCATTAATGGAGATTAATACATTGCTAACTTGCAGAGGAATTAGATGAGAAGAAGAGAAGAGAAGATATTTTGAGAGAACACAAAATCACTGTTACATTGAATTGGCTCAGCTAAGTATTACATTCATGTAACTGACTATTTATAGTTCAGCTTATACACATTCAACTAACTAACTATGTACAACTGGACCTTCTCTAACAAACTAATTGATTAACACCATATGGCTTGTACGGTGAACTTCACTGATCAACAAGTTCGTCACGTCCAAGCTTGAGTTCCAGTCGCTGCTTCGGAAAAGGTAACCTTCTTGTCATTTTATCATTTTCACCTAATTATATTTCTGTTCTTTAGAGTTTTTTTTTGGTTGTTAGCTGCATTAGTTTAGGAATTACTTTCCTTGTCTTGGTATTCTTCAGGATTTGTGTGTTAATAGCAGCTTAGTTTTACTTTAGTTTTTCTTGGTTTTAAATCTTCCATGTAGCTCCTTATTTAGGTGTTCGATTTTTATGTATGTATATATTGAATCTACAATTAATATGTAGAATGTGTTGTGTGTTTATATGCATACACGTTCCTAAAATTATGCTCTAGTTTTATTACATTTGTTGAATATTGTGTGTGAATCTTATCGGAGATGTTGTTAGCTATATTTAGACACTCAATGTTACTGTCTTCTTTCCCCCTTTAGCTGCCAGATCTTTTATCATGTAAATCTGAATTATGCATATTGTCTATCTTATGTAGAATCACTTAGCTATTTTTCTTTAATTTAGATATGTGATTTAGTTTCCTTTGCTAGTTCTTTCATGATGCTTGTTAGCATGTTCTTGCCTCGGTATTAAGGTTAAAGTTCACATCTTTACGTGAATTCTTTCTGTTCAGATTTCTTAAGTGATTTGAATCCTTCATTTAGCAAAGAATCAACTGTGGCAGCATCTTATGCCAATGACTGATCTATTATGGTTAAGAATAGAATGAATGATTATTATTTTCTTTACATTATCCTCTGGATATGGTCTCAAGTCTTATAAATGTTGCCTTCATTTTCTTTGGTATATGACTTGATAATTTCCAATTGCTCATAGTTAATTAAGCATGTTAACCTAAACTATAATATTTTGAAGTCATCATTATGATATGCTTTTTCCACTTCTTTAGCATGATTAAGTTAATTCATGTCAATTAATCTTATGTGATTTTTGTGTTATGCTGCCTTGTTTATTCACGGTCCTCTCAAATGTTTAAATTTTAAATCTAAAAAGAGACTGAATTTCGTATATTTTCGTGATTAGTGTTGGATTTGGTCTTAGCGACTGAATCTGTTGAAAACAACCATCTAAATGATATATTGGTTATCCTAAAAATCGATTTCTTGTTACTGCCTCTCTATTTATTAATTATATGGAATGCACTCTTTCTATCATTAATTTTTATTTTTACTAGTTGGAGTCTGCATGCCTTAAGTCTTGGCTATAAACCTTCCTGCAAGTATTGTGGTACTAGTTTTCTATCTTAGTGGAGAATGATCATTTTAAGTTAAAATTTGGTGAAATTTCAAGCTTCGTTTGATCGTGCAAATTATTAACTATGGATGAAATTATTAAGTTAGAATTATCAAAAGTATTTTAGTAATTTTTAAACAAGTTTTATTTTTCACAAGTAATCTATAGTTTTCCTTTTAAAGTTAGCTAAATTTTTAAATCCGTCAGTCAACCATGCATTAGTGGATCCCTTTTAAGGTACTTAAAACCTTCCTTAGAGGATTACTTGAACCCTTACCCGACTCTACTTTATTTTAAAAGTTTTCTTTCAAAAAATTCTCATTTTTAAATGGTTTCTTAAGTTTCCCAAAATTAAGTGACGACTCTTATTATATCTAAATTTTTATTTTTAAATTAATAATTAGCCAAGTTATGAAAAGGTTTTTAAACATAGTTTTCGAAACAAAGTCGTAACACTCATAGTCTAATCTTTCTTGCTATTCTACTGACATCACACCTCTAAGTTCATATCCCTCTGAATCAATAGAGATTAAATTTTAACTAAGAGCCATAACACCGTCTATCTCTAAATCCTCGATTCAACTCTTATGAATGATAACACTGAAACTACTCTCAGAAACAAATTCAAAGAGTAAGCAGTCGTTGTCAATAAAAATACACAACTAAGAGTTGGAGTCGATTTTCATAGGGAATGAATGGTATATTGATAAGAATTCAACCTAGAAATTAAAAATGCAGACTTGTTCATTGTAGTAGGTTAAGACAAATGGGTGAATGATTCCACCAAATTTACGAAAATAGTTTACGATATCAAATGTCACAATTAAACTAAAATTTAGAAATTCAAATAGTTAACAAGTAATCTAGGGGTGCTAAAAATAATAATCTAGGGGTGCGGGGATTGGAATCGATATCACAGTGGTAATTGTGTTGCTAAATAGTGATAGAAAATCATGGATATGCTAGGTCATCTTCAATGACACTAATCTTCTTTCGATCTCATAGTGTCAGTTCATAGAATCTCCTTTTGGTATCATGTATGTGAATAACAAAACAACCCATTACCTTATGAAATCTCTCTTTCGAGCAAATTTTAGGTAAATAGATCTAAACCATAATCCCTCTTTCAAGCGAATCATAGACATCAAACCTAAATTGCATGCATCAAACTAATTACCCGCTCCAATTGATCTCTTTCGAGTATTAATCAGAGATCGAAAATAGGATTATGTTTGCAACCCTAACCCATAAGTTAACCTCATGATGCATGAGTAGCAGTAAAACAAAGCAAAATACAATACCCACTACATTAAATCAACACCCGGCCCCATAATTGCAACCATAAACTTGAGGTTTTACCCACCCATCACAAAAAGTGAAGAAATTATACCTATCATGATAGCAACCATGGATGTGAAAAAATTAAGCAATTATAATCAATACCCACTTCGATTTCAACTTCTAATTATTAATTGCAAAAGTAAAATTGAAAACCCCAAAAATAACGATGTTCTTCACAAGGTGAAATATCTCATATACAAAAACTCTCATAACTTAAACTCTTAAGGAAAGCTCTCACTCAAAAGCTCTCTATTTTCTCTCTCCTTAGGTATTTGTAGTTTCCCAAAATTTTGCCCAAAATCCACTATGTGACAACCTCGGCGACATTAGTCGGGCTCGCCGAGCTCGATCGACGGATCACCATATGTTCTTGAGATCACCTTTCCTTTGCTTCAGGCTTCAGGTGTTTGAACCTCAGTTGGTGAACTCATTTGAGTTTGCCTTTCACATTCGGTGAATCGTCGACTACCACCATTGTTTGTCTTTTAAGCCTTCATTTTTCATCAAAGTCCTGTCACTTTCGGTGATGATCATTTGGTTTGCCTTTCCATTTCAACGAATCGTTGTTTCACTTTTGGTTTTCTGACCTGCCTCGATTATCTTCAATTATGAACATTGTCACTTTGGGCGAGGTCATGCTATTTGGGCGATCTGCCCTTTTGGTTAGGCGACTCCCACTGTGGAGTTTACACTTCTTTCATTGTTTTTGGCCTTTCTTTCAAGTATTTTTCCCAAAATACACTATGTGACAACCTCAGCGACATTAGTCGAGCTCGCCGAGCTCGATCAACGAATCACCATATGTTGCTGAGCTCACCTTTCATTTGCTTCAGGCTTCATGTGTTTGAACCTCAGTTCGCGAACTCATTTGAGTTTGCCTTTAACATTCGGTGAATCGTCGACTACCACCATTATTTGTCTTTTAAGCCTTCATTTTTCATCAAAGTCTTGTCACTTTCGGTGATGATCATTTGGTTTGCCTTTCCATTTCAGCGAATCGTTGTTTCACTTTTGGTTTTCTGACTTGCCTCGATTATCTTCAATTATGAACATTGTCACTTTGGGTGGGGTCATGATATTTGGGCGATCCTCCCTTTTGGTTAGGCGACTCCCACCATGGAGTTTACACTTCTTTCAATGTTTTTGGCCTTTCTTTTAAGTATTCATGCTCGCTTAGTCCTTTAACTTTCACAGCTGCAAATCATCAAAATATCATCAAAATAGGATATAATTAGACATTGAGGACACTAATTGTTAAACTTAAAAGTCCTCAAGTGAGTGAGTGTAAATATACCACTCATCAACACCCCTAACTTAAACTTTTGCTTGTCCTCGAGTAAATCAAGAACACAATTAGTTCAACAAGGGTGTCTACAAAAGTTCTCAATGAGATTTAACATGCAAACACTACTACAAGACTACTCTCAAGCAAATACAACACTCCATGATAAAAAAGTTTCAAATGATGAATAGGCGGTATCAATCCAAGCTCAAGCTCACTATAACATCTTCTCTAATGCAAAACCATGTTTCAACAAATGCATTCAAGTTCCCTCACATCAAGAAAGATTTAGTTCTCTCACAAAGCAAGTCAATGAAGAAGTTAAGAATAAATACAACTATCACTCTGTGAAAGAGAATTACATGCAAGCTTCATCCCATAGGTTTGCCCATATTTTCCAATCATAACAACACCTATTCATGCAAGATCTATAGGGGCTTTCAGGCTTGTAATAGGGTTGAGGGTAAGGGTATGATCACTTTGGCTTAGTGACTTCACCTTTTTAAAGCATTGTTGTACTCATTTTCACCTCTTCTCAAGTTCTTTCTATTGTTTTCACTTGAAGACTTAAACTTCAATTTTCCATGCAATTTATTAGATACCCCCTTATTTCCTCAAACATTCTTTTTCATTTCCATTTTCAAATTTCTTTGCTCATATTTTTTTTAAAGAGGGGTTCCTTCATTTTGTAACACACTTCAAAATTAAGTCTCACTTCATCTTTATTTTCTTTCCACTTGACTTTCTTTCATCCTTCCTTTCCACAACCCAACTTAGGCTTTTGGCCTAAGTTTGCTATTCAAACAAACCAATGCTTAGAAAAGGATTTATGGGTGAGAACTTAGGGACAATTTAGCTCAAGAGGTTTCAACAAAGTTGTAAACAAACAGTTTAGGCTCAGATGGTTCCAAGATTGTTGCACACCCTCACAAGGTAGTCACAAAAGGGTAAGAACATTTGGATTAATTTCCTCTCAAATTTTTTGCCTAAGATCATTTCTTGTATTCACCAAAGCTAGACAATCTGACTAACAAGACAAATTGTAGTATTTAACAAGCATAATTTCAAGTAAAACCACACCACACATGACATTTCAAACACAATCATTTAGCACATCCTTAGAAGATAAAAAACTTACGTGCAATTTTCATTACAAGGCTCACATCAAAACACAACTAGTCAACACAAGATTCAAAATGCACATTCAAAAGTGAAACCACACCGATTTCTTCTTGCTATCATTAGCACAAGTCATATTTCTTATCATAAGTACTATTTAAGACATCAATATTGAACACAATCAATCCTCGAACATTAACAACGAAAACTCAAGCATTTAAAAAACATCCAAAACTTTTGGGGTATGATAAATAAAGAGAGACAAAATGAGCTAAACCATCAAACCACTATGACAAAAACCAAAATATCAAAATACTACATATATCTCAAACTAAAACTAAAAGTACCAAAATACAATAAAAAAGGGGAATATTGGCCCAAGTGCCCTCACTCCACCAAAATAAAAACAGTAGTGTCCTCAATGTGATATAAAATAATTACAGGAGGAGAGTGGTATAAAAATCCTTTGATAGGATATGCCTGTGGAATGCTCTGATTTGGAGTCTTGAAGGGAAAAACATCCTTTTGGGCATCATTGCTCGACAAGATACAAATAAAACAAGAACAATAGCATCAACCAAGGAATTAATGGCTAACATATAGGAAGGAGGAATAGTGGGGTTTGAAGACACCCCACTAGTACCGACTAAGGATGTCTCCACACGAGATCTCTCCATCGTCGCCGACACTATCGTCTTCTCTAAATCCTGCAAGTCTATCAAAGTCTCCACTATCTGCTGCTCATCCTCACGCAAGAACTACTCCTCATTTGTCTCTTCAGCTGACTCAACATCAACCTCTTCCTCAACTCTCTCCTCATCATCAACATCATCCATAATATCATCAATAGTATCATTAATAGTATCACCACCCACACTAGGCTGCTCAGCCGCACTACTAGGCACCTCAACTCATGGATCAAAGGTAGGCACAAACTTGGGCACATCAGGCAAGGTAACCTCACCCCATAACATATAAATGTCCTTGAACCTCAGTTGGTCCACATCAACCTGAAGAGTAGTAATATCAACCTTCATAGTAGCCAACTCAGTTGAGCTACCCTCAATCTGCTCTCTAGCTTCCATCCTAGCTATGAGGTTATCTAACCTCTCACTATGTGACACTAAGGTATTTGGTACTTTACTATATGGTCTCTAGGGGACCCAAAGTAGCCTCAACCGCCCTCTCAATCAACCTGGGCAACTCACTCTCTACCTTAGCGGCTCAAACATACACAGACTGGGCAAGGTTTCACATTTGGTATATCATGGCCTGGGTGAAGGGGGGGATCATGAAGCAGGGGTAGGTGAAGCAACACTTGAAGTAGTTGGCACAAAAAAAGGTTGGGGTGTACCTGACGGCTACACATAAGGAGCAGACTGAGTGTCATCAACCTCAAGAGTGGAAGGAACAACTACGAGTGTAATGTCTAGTTGTGGTGATTTTCACCAAGTTGCATCATCCCTGAAGTAATTTGCCTCAATCATACAAATGTTACTAGAGGAGGCAGAGGTGATCCTCACATCAGTCCTCTCCTAAAAGGAACTCCTGCAGCCTCACATAACTATGTGATCAAGATCAAGAAAGGGAGAGAAGTCCTCTCCTAAGGAGCCCACATAAACATCTCATCAACAATGAGTCCACCATCATTGATCTAAGTCCAATCCATGATGCTTCCAACTAAGACCTCAACAATGAGCCACCATCATTGATCTAAGTCCAATCTACGATACTTCCAACTAAGAAGACCTTCGAATGCCGAAAAATAGACTAATTTTTTGATGGCATGATATTGCTACTAATGAAGACGAACAAATATATGGAGGTGACATTCATATTCTTATTTTCTATCCTTGCTCCATCAACCATCCATGGCAGGGAGATATCAAAATAAGAGGTGCCAGCCACTCCTTCAACTCCTTTAGGCCTTGATTTATCCGGAGCTTGTAATATCCATTACTGTCACCTTTTGAGCCCAATATCTGATTTATTTTGCCTGTATGACATGGTACCATTTTCCCATGAACTTTGACCTCTTCTAATGGTTTCCAGACTTTTCCCTTTCTCTTCTTGGGCAATGTTTTTTCCTACGCTGCATAAAACTCCCATACCCAGGTGGGAACATAGGGAAGTCAGACTTTTGTGAACTCTTCTAAACTATGAAACTTGATCATATTTTAGATGGTTGGGTAGTCACTTATTTCCCCATCCGTGGAGAGTCATCTCTCCTCAAGAATCGTACATTCCCTAGCTACTTTGACACTACTGAGGGCCCTTGAAGAAATTATTGGGAGAACACGGGAGGCATGGTACTTAGCTTGAGGAGGCTGTACCAACTTGGACCAGTTATTTGTCCTTTTTCTAGAAACCACCTTCTCTGCTTACTCACTCACATGCATAGAAGAGCGCAGAATAGTTTTTTGTTGGCGGGGAGCCTCAGATGGCCTGTTGATAGATATCATCTTGTTTCTTTTCAAATTGGAAGGAGAAAGAGACTCTCTTTCGGGTACTGAGTCAGAGAATACTACTCTTTTTCCTTTGGTTCTAGCAATTTCATACAAGACATAATTATTCAGCACATAAATCGGGTGAAGGTTAGTTGAAATCAAACTCAAAACACGCACAATTCAAAACTATTTCTTAGGCTCATCGTTTGGGAAGGCGATTCACCTAACATGTTATACGAGTTCAGGAGAGCTCGTTAAAGTTAACAAACCACAACTAAAATTTACTCAAGCATGAAAGGCAGAGTCATCTCCAACTCGGTGATCCATTGAGTTTATTTTGTCGGACTAAGATAAGCCCGCCGAAAGTGACAACATAAAATTAAAAGGAACATGCACAAATGGTGATATCCACTCCCACTTGGCGATTTTTCAGCGAGCTAAGACAAACCCGCTGAACATGTAATTTGCAGCCTAGTGCCTATTTTCACAATTTAAACACCAATACACAACAATACTCAATACCCAGTTAGTTTTACAGTCTACCCATATGCTTTAATACCCATGGGTACTTAGACTTCCTTTAGATTCCACAAAGTACTACCAACAATTGACAATTTTCCCTTAAGAAAGTTGTTACTCTATCTATCATTGGGAAAGTGCAAGTCTTCGGGGCAACACTGAGCTAATCAGACTTCACCCATACTCAATTAAAGCAAAACCAGTACAATTAAGGATTCAATTTCAAATTTTAACCTTCATAATTATTTATAGCAATTTTAGGCACAAAATCAACTATCCTAACTCATGGGAACAATTCAATATGATGCATTTAGCACTATCCACACAAATTAGACAACAATATATCAACATTAATACCAAAACCATATCTAAACATCAAGGTTTATCATAAATAAGACTGTAGAACTCAAAAAAGAACCTCAGAGATGATAGCTAGGCACAAAAATGAGGGAGATACGCTTGGGGATCAAGAATTAAGTACCTCAACACGCTCCAAGCAACGAAATCGACGCACAAAAGGCACACAAAATCACCAAAACAAGAGTATGGGGAGTTTACGAAGAAAATGAGCTAAAAAATATGAAAGTTTTTCTTTTAGACCTTGAAAAAACTCTTGACCTTTTTAAACTAGGCACACTCGGTGGACTACGACTAACATCGCCAAATGCATTTGGTTGATCGCTGAAAGAGCTTAAGCTTACGACGAAGCCTGAACGAGTACCAAAATTGAAGATCAAATCAGTGGACTCAATGGAGTCCGCTTAATGTACTTTAGTGGATCACTGACGGGATCCCTATACGCCAAGTTGACAATACCATTTTTTCAAATTTTTTCAGCATAGAAGGCGAACTTGAAAAAGTTTGCACAGTGATATCAGTAGATCGTCAAAATAGTTTTGGCATCAACTAAGTTACCATTCTCAATATTTCAACTTCTTTAAAATCTATACTCACAATGCACATTATTGAATGCATGGTAACGTCGTGGCACAACACAATTCTCACTTCATCAACAATCAATATTGGGATTTGGGTGGTGTCAATAGGCAATGTTTGTTTTAGTCATGGATTGAGATAGGTGGAGATATAACACATTTGGGTTTCCAGCTACTCGATTGACATCGAATGAGAAGCAACCATTTTAGTCAAGGTGGAGAAGTCATTTTCAACTGCTTTAACACCTTTTCAGACCCTTCACTTCTTCGTTGTACTATGCCTCAAACTTGGCATCCTCCGAGTACTGCCCACTAATTGTTCCAACTGCATTTACCATTTCTGATCAACCTCTCCCATGACATGTTTGGAGTCGAGTTGGGTCATCGTTTTATCCATGTTTTCATATCACTCATGATCCTTCTCCATTTTCTCCTTGCTTGTTCCCCATTGTTGAGAAGATACATGATCCTCTCTAGTATGCCATTCTCAGTTCATTTTTGTCATATCATCTAGTAACAATATTTCCACATCAAATAGTTGTCACATCAGCCCATCTTAGATAAGTTGATTAACCAAGCCCTTATTGACTGAATCAAGGCTAGAATAAAAGTATTACAAATTTTTTTTATCCAGAACACCATGTGTTGGACATTGTTGAAGCAATTCCTGGACCAACAACCATGTTTCGTGAAGAGGTTCACCTCCCACTCTTTTGAAGTTTTGGATGCTATCCCTAAGCTTAACTAGTTTCGAGGAGGAAAGAATCTCTCTAAGAAAGAATCATTCAACTCGAAGTGATAAAATCATTCGGTAACTTGGCCAACCATCTTGTAGCTCCCCCGTCAAAGAGAAAGGGAATAATCTTAACCAAATCAACTCTTGTGAGATGTTATTGAAGACGAACGACCCACATATATCCACAAAATTTCAAAGGTGTTCATGAGGGTCCTCATGAGACAATCCTCCGAACATTCCACTCATTTAGAGTTGCTGCAGCATTGTTCGGGTTTTATGGAACATCGCCCTCGCCATTGTGGGAGGTAACCAGATAGCTCCATTTGTTGCAATGACATTCAATTTCATGTCATTTGAAATAACCATAATGTCATTTTGCCCATAGTGACTATCGTTGTCACTATCATTATCGCTCATCTTTAGACTTGCAAATCAGTAACACAACAATGCCAAGAAACTATCTACTATTGTTCAATGAGTTCACCAACTAGCTTCACTAATTGAATTCTTAGCCACCATTCCCCGGAACAATGCCATTTTTGATAGCGCTCAAACTACTCTCAAAACCAAATTTGAAGAGTAAGAAGTTGTTGTCAATAAAAATATGCAACTAAGAATCGGGGTCGAATCCCACAAGGAATGGTATATTGATAAGAATTCAACTAAGAAATTAAAAATGCGGACTTGTTCATTGTAGTAGGTTAAGACAAATGGGTGAATGGTTCCATCAAATTTACAAAAAGAGTTTACCGTATCAAATGTCACAATTGAACTAAAGTTTAGAAATTCAAACAATTAAAAAGTAATCTAAGAGTGCAGGGATTGGAATCGATGTGACATAGGGATAATAGTGTTGCTCAATAGTGCTAGACAGTTATGGATAGGTTGGGTCATATTTAATAACGATCTCATGGTATCAATTCATAGAATCTCCTTTCGATCTCATCTATATAAATAACAAAACAACCCATTACCTTACGAAATCTCTCTTTCGAGCAGATTTGGGATAATAGTTCTGACCCATAATCGCTCTTTCAAGCAAATCATAAACATCAAACCTAAAATGTATGTATCAGACTAATTACCCACTCCAATCGGTCTTTTTCAAGCATCAATCCGAGATCAGAAATATGATTAAAATTTTAACCTTAACCCATAAGTTAACCTCATGCTAATTAGCCAAAATCCATGAATGAACAACAATAAAATAGATGATAACACAATACCCATTACATTAAATAAACACCCAACCCCATAATTGCACACCTAGACTTGGGATTTTAGCCACCCATCCCAAAAAGTAAAGAAATTATATCTCATCATGATAGCAACCATGGATGTACTGAAATTAAGTAGTTATAATCAACACACACTTCTATTTCAACTTCCAATTGTTAATTGCAAAACTAAAATTGAAAACCCTAAAACTAAAGATGTTCTTCACAACAGAAATATCTTATACACAAAAACTCTAAAAACTAAAACTCTTCTGGAAAACTCTTACTCAAAAGCACTCTATTTTCTCTCTCCTTTAGGATAGTTATGTTTTCCCAAAATTTCATCCAAAATCCACTACGTGACCAACTTGATGATATTAGTCGAGCTCGCCGAGCCAAATCTGTGGATCATTGTCTGTTCCTCAGCTCACCTTTCATTTTCTTCAGGCTTTGGGTGTTTGAACCTTAATTGGAGAACTCATTTGAGTTTGTCTTTTACATTCGGTGGATCGCAGATTACCACCTTGGTTTGCCTTTTAAGCCTTCATTTTTAATCCAATTCCTATCACTTTCTACGATGATCATTTGGTTTACCTTTCCAATTAGGTGAATCACCGTTTCACTTTTGGTTCCCTGACCTTTCTCGGTTATCTTCAATTGTGAACACTGTCACTTTGGACAAAATCATGCCATTTGGGTGATCAACCCTTTTGGTTAGGTGACTCCCAGTGTGGAGTTTACACTTCTTTCAATGTTTTTGGCCTTTCTTTCAAGTATTCATCCTCGCCTTGTTCTTTAGCCTTCATAGCTGTAAATCATCAAAATAGGACATAATTAGGCATTGAGGAAACTAATTGTTGAACTAAAAAGACCTCAAATGATTGTAAATTTACCACTCATCAAAGAACACCAAATAAAACATAATATACTTAGCTTTCTCCATACTTTTATACTTAAACATATCAACTAGAATTACATAAATCTAAATAATCTTAGAATATTGTGCAACCACATATTACTTTTGGTTCACTTATATCTTCCTAGCTCTTAAGGATCTCTTTTATCTATTCTGTTAGTCACCATTCATTGTCTAACTTACGAGTCATATCTACATCATACTTGCACCATCACACATATTGAAAATTCTTAACATTGAATTCTTACATATGTTATTTCAAGCCTACTAGATCAATGCAATAAAATAAGCATCACTAACCCCAAACTATCATTTATTTCCACCTTGGTGCTCATTCACATTTTGAACTTAGTGTCTAGAACCAAACCAATATAACAACCCAACTTCACCTACTATTCTGGCTTATGAGCTGCTATATAAATAAATAAATTGAGACACACTAGTCGATCAAAATTTCTTATTAACAGTAGTCGATCTTAATCTTACAACCTATATAATTATAATACATTAACATATCTCTCTTTCACACATCACCACTACTTATCCATTTATACGTCTAAACTGTATTCATAGGTCTATAAGCATCAAGCGGTTCATTTTAAAAATCACAAAGAAAAAACCTAGATAAACCAATTCTTAACCATTTTATAATTTCATTAATGCCCTGCATCATAAACTCTCCTCCTAGTTCAATCACAATCTAAGTCATCTTAACCAATGCCTCTTTCTCTACCTTCTACACTTAGGGGTTGTTTGGTAGAGTGTATTAGAAAAAATAATGCATGCATTAATTATATGTATAACTAATGCAAGCATTAGTTATACACTCTATTGAGTATTGAGGAGTGTATTACTAATACTATGGATTTCTAGGTATTCGTAATGCAAATAATTTAATACATGCATTAATATGGTTAAAGACCCAATTATCCCTCGAAAGTACTTTTACATCTTTTACACCATAATTTTGAAGGATACTTTTGTAAATAAATATTTTTATACAATGCATATTATTTTTAATACACCAAACCAAACAATGCATAAGAAGTAATCTATGCATAACTAATAAAAGTATAACTAGTACATGCATTACTAATACACACTATTAGGTATTATTTTTACATACCCTACCAAACGACCCCTTAGTAAATTCATTATCCCAACCATTCTGACTACTACAGTCCTAGATTTACAGTTCTAATTTTGGGTCATTCTATTAATAAATCACAAAATCCCAAATCACACTATCTTTTGGGTGACAATACTACCCAACAATTTGGACACATACTTTCTCCTTTCAGGAATGTTCTATGTAACAAAGGATTATAGAAGAATGTGAATGGATATCATATATCGGCTCAACAATATGATTCAAATTAATGAGGACCTAAGATTTAGAATTTATGGGCTAAAAGAGACTATTGGGCTCATCTCAAGCCCTTTGTGTGATATCTGAAATGATTGTGGTTCTATCTGAGAACACCGTATCAATAAGATTTGAGCTTTACTACTTCTATGCCCTCAAAGATGAGGAATAGTTAGAGGAATTGGAGCTACACATGAATATGCATATATTTCTTAGGGGGTAAGTGTGTTGCATGATCTAGAGTATGAAATAAGGGAAATATTTTGTAAACATCTTGTAGCATCTCCCTTTTAAGTATGGCACACTTTACACCCATAAAAAAGACTCTACTAGATGTGACTTTTCAGACATCCTAGGATATTTAAATATAATGCTCTGATACCAAGTTTTTTACGACTTGAGTCTACATACTACACGTGACCAACACTTAAAGATCATGAACGACTCTAAGTGGACCCTTGGTACTGCATGTTGCTAATGAACTGATCCTATATTTTTTAAATGCAAGTGTAAGATGAAACTCATTTAACTAAAACATATACTTAATATAAGTCTGAACAAAATAATCAAAAATCCATGAGACCAAACAATTTATGTTTGACTATAAGCCTTTACTAACTCAAATGCAGAAAAGAGTTTGCCAGGACATGGCTCCCAACTACCTTAAAATAGATATTATCCCTAATGAAATGTATAACTAATAGCTAATCCATAAAGTCCCATAATGAGGAGGACTCATCAACTACTGACTGGAATGTTGTAACTTGTATAGACACGAGTTTGAGAATGAACGCCTAAATCTTAATCATAAAATGATGTAGCGCAAAGTACCGTCATTCTATGGAATGTATTGGTATGTAGGGTAAGGACTGAGATAAAAAAATACACAAAAAAATAATGAACTATAACTCATGAGTTATACAAAAATTATAACTGAAGAACTAAGAGTTAAATTGTGACATATGACATAATATTGCAAAAACAAAATTGTATATCTCAGACTACTTTCCCAGAAATCATGTTTGAAAGGAAGCATACCTGAAAATCATGTTATCTATGAAATTTATAAACATAATATCAAGAAGACATAAAATAAATGAAGTAAATTTGGTGGGAGTTTCTCTTGACCGACATATATCGTGTGAGCTCATGATGCACCAACTTAAAATCTCAGTTGGGAGGGCTTCCCTATACCTTGCTAGGGTATAAAACCTGTTTGTGTAATGTGGATCCACTAAACTGAGCCTTTTAGGGCTAAATGGTCAACCGACAAGTAGTGAAACATAATCCTATGGTTGCATGTAGTTCTAGAACTTGGGCTATCTAGAACCCTAATCATTCTAAGTATAAAATGGAAGTACAATAGTCAAGAGTCCATAATCATGAATAAATAATTTTAAGAAATCATGCAATTCGGGTCATATATGCGATGAATTTGAAAGTGGGCTGGATAACCTTAACTATGGAATTAAGTTAGTGAAAATTGAGAAATCTTAGACATGAGGATGAAAGTATTCCTCATTGAAGTCCTACATACCTTATTAAGGAAGCAGAATGGACAATCATGGAAGATGAACCCTAGCCTTGGTTTTTCTTTAAGTTCTTGATCGTAGAATTTTAGTAGTAAATGGCAGGGTTTAATTATGAAAAACTATTTTTTATTATATGTTTAGGGATATTTAGATAACTCCCCAAGGTTTTTTAGGACAAAAATACCCTTAAAAATAAATAAAAAGAGATGTAAGTGAAAATTTTATTCCATAAGACAGTGAGGTCCGTATTAACTCTATGTCATGGAGTGATACACCCAAAATACACTTCCCAAAAGAAGTATAAGTGGTCATTGCCAAATAAAGATCCTAACTTTAAGGTTAGGATCGATCCCACGAGAAATATGGTTTAGAATTATGCTAACTTACACTTATCTATGTTTAGTCAAACTATTTCTGAGAAAAGTAACAAAAGGGTTTTTAAAAAAAGTAAAATAACAGTTTGTTGATTTGTATCAACATAATTTGCAGTTTGAGATATCAATATGAGATGGAAACTAGAGTATATAAGTGTTCCCCACAAGCTCTTAACGTAGTGTTCCTAACAATAACAACTCTATTCTAGTGTTCGACATGCAAGGTTGATAAGTTGGGTATCCCTAAGTGATTGGTTCTCCAAGTAGGGAAATTCACCACGCAACTTGGTCCGTATACAGGTCTGTACTTTACTAACCCTTAATTAGCCCTCACGTCAATTGAGTTGGGTATTAGCCCTCACATTAATTGATTAAGGTCAGACTATTAGATAGCAACTAATCTTAACTAGATCACCGTTGTTTAATCCTCTTCTCATTCATTACCTCCTTGGTCCGGCAAGTAGGAACGAAGCGAGTTTAAATGTTGTCCATCGTTAAAAAGCATTCTAAACGAAAGGATTAGCAATATATGCATAAAAACTATTCTAGAATTACTTATTTATCAGCCATACTTTGTTAATTGCTCATGGTTTCCACAACCCTAGTTGTGGATTTATCTATTCATGCTTGAGAATTCATATTTCATATTGTTGTTAATAAAAAGAATCATGAACTTAAAATCAAAGTAGCTGAATACCGAAATCTTGAATTGAAAATCAAAAGCAAATTGCATAAACGAGCTTCAAGAATTAAGTTGCTAAAAAGTTTGCAAAATAATTCCAAAAGCTTAGGACAATAGTCTCAAAAAAGGTCTAACCTTTAAAAACGTAAATTATAACTTATATTTATAGTACTTAAATCCTAAACCATTTAGGAAACGAAAATAAGGAAAATTTGATTTTGGCAGTTTTCGACCTACGGTGACCAACGTCGGACTGTGGATCAGCCAACGGTTCGTGGGTCACCTCCGTGGTTCAGCAGTTGGCAAAAATTCTTGGTTTTCTCATTGATTGTTATCACTATGGTTCATAGGTCCTGTTAGGATCCATTTTGCACATCTGTGGTTCAAGTATCGGTACTCATTTTTCTGAATCAAACGAGGGCTCCTACTGACGGTCCGTCACTCGAGCTACGGGGCGTAGGTCACTTTCGTGGTTCCACACTTAGGTAGACTTCCTTGAAAAACTGAACCACGGCTTCCACCTACGGCTTGTCAACTGAGTGACGGCTCGTGGGTGATCTCGTATGTCACCAAACTCATGCTGTTTCAACTGTCTTTAACGACAACTGGTTCAAACAGATTTCCTGCAAAATGAGATCAAACACCATCTTATCTAATAACAAAATGCCCAAGACTCACATAAACTCCAAGTGAAATGCATCAAAAATACCGTAAAACTCATGATATATCAACACCTAAAATTGTTATTTGTCCTAAAATGACACACTAAAACTCTAAATGACACTCATGTAGAAGCAAACATAGAAACTCAAGCAATCACATGACTTTTTCTCAATCAACACTTTCACTTAGTGCAAATATTTTCATTTAGACTCAATAAGCTAACTCGTACAGATCAAAACATGACATAGACAGACCAATAGATATCACCACATACACTTTTCAACAATCACCAAGATACCAACTTTCCAACAATATAACTAGTTCCCTTACCACAAAGAAATCCTTTTTTTCACACAAAATCTGATATTTATGTTTTAGGATTCAGTAAACACTCACTCTCAGAAGTGAATTCATATACAATTAGTGCTCAATACCATATGATTTCCCTTATTTTCTCTACATAGACTCTCAAGACTGGTCACTAGGATCACTATAGGGCTCCCTTAGCTTGTAACGTAGGCTCAGGGTCAGGTAGGATACATTTGGGTAATTTTAATGACTTTTCTGCCTTCCTTGACATTACATTGGCTAGTTACCTCTTTTCTGAACCAATTCTTACATCTTTTTGTTTTCTGCACTTTTCCTTGGCTTATTTCAGCACATATGTGACTTTGACTTTTTCATTCTTTTTTTTCGCTTTTCTTTTTCTTTTACTTCTTGTTTCTTTGTTATTCATCATCATTATAACTATTTTGTTTCTTTTGAATTCAGTCACATATTTTTCTACCTTTTTTTTCTTCTATACACAACTCCTTTCATACCCTTTTATTTCAGCTTCATTTTTTATAGCCACCCTCAACTTATGTATTTTTCATGAGTTGAGGTGCACAATGTCCTAGGTCGGACCAGGGTTGAGATTAAGGTAAATTATGAATTAGCCACCCGCAATTTAGGCTTTTGGACTAAGTGATGGTGCACAATGTCTAAGGAGGGACCAGGGCCAAAACAAATTTTTAGGAAAGGTGAGTTAGGTGTATTGAAAGAAGTGGTATTCGTTAGGTTCAAACATTTGGATTGAAAGGAACATTTATTTCTTTTGGTTGTATTCATTTAGGTTTAAGTGGACCTATTATTAACAAGGGCCTATGATCATTTCCCAATTTCCATCCAGATTATCTTAGCAGGACCAACGAGGCAAGTTCTAGATTGATACACACTGCATGAATATACAAAATCATCTCACACACCGTTGACACATTGTTTCATTATCGAATCATTGAAGCCTCTGGTTCAAGTTCTAGATTAAGTCATGCTATCATACCAATTCCTATCATATCACATAAAAATCCAATTCATTCAACTCATTAAGCCTACAAATATAACACAATTCAAAATTTTGGACAAATGTCAATTTTTATGCTTATGCCATCATGCTTTCATACTACTTCTACACTTATACAATCCTAAACATGCCGGTTCAACATAAATGTAAAACAATCCCTTTGGGGGAATAGAACACATGAAAGAAAATCCCAAGGGAGGGTTATGAGTTGGGTTACTCAGACTTCACCCTACCACTCAGAACCCATTTACCCCACCCAAAAAAATTGATGCAATTTCCCTCTATGCAAAAAAGAATATAGGACAAAGGGTGAAGAAAACTAGTGGAGCATAAGCGCCGAAGACCCATCAAGAATCGAGTGGGTTCGGTTTCTCGAAACCCGCTGGATCAACAATAGTGATGCCCTTGGTAGCGCCCTTATCAACAGTGGGAACACCATCAGTAGTGCTTCTCGAACCTGATGAACCAATAATTGCCATCTCACGGGCTCTCCGCTGTCGTAGCTCCTCCTCAAAAAGAGACTGTCTCTATGCTGCCTCGATCTGTTGCTTCTTTCTCTTCTTAGCTCGTCGGGCCTCCTCAGCAGCTGAAGTCTGCTCAGAAGAGCGGGTGCCCTTCCCAGGTTCACGGGAAGGGTCAGGTGATGGCATAGTATCACCAAAAAGTGCAGTCATCACCACCTCATCCTCAGGTGTGGGCTCGGGGACGGTCTCAGCGGATGAAAGGAGGGCATCAACATCAGATCGAAGCCTAGTCAACTCCATCTGGAAAGTAGTAACATCATTAGTGGGGCAAGGCCTCTCCAATACACGAAGCTCAAATGCATCTAAACGTTTGTGGACCACCTGAATCTTAACATCCATCATCCTCTCCATACGAGCCTCGAACTCCTCGACGGACCTCTGCATCCATAGTCGCATGTGCTGTAGCATGGTGGCCATCAGGGTCTCCAACTTTTGGACTCAAGTTAGAGGTACTAAAGTGGAGCTCGAAGTGGTAGTGGCTCGTGAAGAGCTAACAACATGACTATTGGAAGTGGAAGGGGTAGCGCGTACATCTGCTGTAGTGGCATGCATCGTAATTTCACTAACCTGCTCAACCTCAATCTGCTCCACATCTTTGGCTAGATCAGCACCCAAAAGAGGTAGGTCAACCTGTGGTCCCTTCCGCGGTGCTGCAGGGTTAGCATCATCTCTAATGAGGCCGACATCAACGATCTTTGTCGCCTCTGTCCATCTGTCACAATGCCATATAGGCACTGAGCTGAAAAATAAGACAATGGAAAGGCAAGGTGGTAGTAGTCTTGAATGCCCTCTCATGTATCTCGGCAATCAGAAGTCAAGATCGAGCCCCGTAATAATTGATGCTAGCGTCACAACTCTGTGCCAATTTACCAAGTTGTCTGCCTGTGTAGGAGATATTCTAGTACTCACAATCAACTATAAGAACTTCGCTGTGAAGCTCAGGGTTGCCTTTATGATAGGTAAAGTATTGTTACGCACCTACTCGGTGCTCTCTCCATCCTCAGCAATATGACGGGACATCCATCGCAAGAAGGCTTCTCGCTACTCGACATCCTTCTAAAATGCCCCACTCTTAACCACCCCTATCCTGTATCATACTCAACATTATTAATCGATAGAGTGCGGGATGGGCCGTAAATAAAATAGCAAATAGTAGTCTCGAAGATGTCTACGGAGAAGTTCCGCACCAATGTGGCTTGTAGTGGAGGCTGAGCTAGTGGCTTAGCCCATTTAGGCATAGTGTTCCATACGGTGGCAACATAGGAGGCATAGAAATCACGGGCCATCTCCTCGCTAAACTTTCCCGGACTCCGTGCCATTTAGTCATACTTATGTTTTTTGAACAAATCCTCAATGGGTGGCACAGTGTGGATTCTCCCAGTGAGTACCCAATGCTCCTCAGTAATAGTCTTAGCCTGCTTCTGCTACTCGTTCTGGTACTGCCCATCGTAGTAAATTTGGAACTGGCCCTCAACACACCACCTGTTTGGCTCAATGGATAGATGAACATGGAACATCAGTATGCCAGGCGGGTCATGAGCCTCTCCGAATCTAGTGGGATTGGATATGGAGGCTGGTGTGCCACTGGAATTGGAGCCAAAATATTACTTTGAGCCGAATTGTGAGTCTTCCAAATGGTGGACCCCTCCTCAGACTGGGGGAAACTACGGGATTGGGTGAGTGTTCCTCCTTCCATACTGCCACCTGCCTATTTCGGCACCTCGTGGTCAAGGGGGATGTGGGGGAGCCTCTAGTGTGCTCGGGTGCGTACTCCTCCCCACTGGAGTCGTTGATGAGTCGAAGCGAGGGTGCTACCGACTTCAACTTTCCCTTCCTCAAGTAAACGGGTGCTTGTTTAGGGGCCATTGAACCTTTGAAAGCTTAGTTAGTAAACAAAGAACTCAAAAAGAACCAAGAAAATAATTTTAGAACACTATTTGGACTAGGACAAAAAATAAAAAAACTCTGTCAGTAACTGTTTTTATGATCTACGGTGGATACCTATGGACTGTCGATGGAGTGACAAGCCGTGGGTCCCCTCTGTATGTCAGGGAATCCATTTTTGGGTCTCTGATGCTGGAACCACAGACGTTCAAAATGGTCCGTCGATTGAATGACGGACCATAGCCCATGTCGTGGTTTATGACTTTGCCATTTTTTGTGTGAACTAGATCGACGGACCATGACCTACTTTCTATAGGCTGACCTATGGTCCGTGGGTTAAGATCATCGACCAGTTCTGTAAGCAAACATGAGATTTCACTTTTTGTTCATCGAATTCAATTACAACAATCAACACCTATACGATATCTAAACATGCATTTCAACACATTTAATGGTAGTCTATCATCCCTAGGGTTTCAATCATGCAAATTTCCAATTCCACTTAATTCAATTTGAAAAACCCTAAGTCAAGCCATTTAATTAGACATCGAACCCATATTTATATAGTTCAAAATAGCAACACACAACCCAATCGTCCAGAGGGTAGTTTTAGAACTAATTTTCAACAATTTTAACATGTGATTATCTACCCAAGGTCAAGTACAACTCTGTGACTTCAATTGAAACAATTAAGAATTCAAAATTTTGGTGAAATCGATTACCTTACAAGTAAAGCAAAGTTGAGGAGTGTATTGATAGTGATTACAAGTAAAGCAAACTTGACACCGAACCCGGACCTTGATGCTTGTTGGAAGGAAGCAAATATGGAGAGAAATAGGGTTTTGGGCAGATTTGTGAGAGATTAAGGAAGATGTGATGAGGATATATGGGAGTAATTATAGAGTTTGATGGGTGTTTAATGGGGGGAACTAATGGTTTAAAATGATTGGGGAGAAGAGAGAAATGGGGGGTGTGTTTAAAATTGAAAGGTTTTTATTAAATAGGGGTCCGAGTCAGGTCAACCGAAAACCCTAACTTGGACCCACGAAACCTCATCGATGGTCCGTGTGTCAACCGAGGTCCATCGATGTGTTCTGTTGTTCACTCTTATACTTAGTGAAATTGAGAAAACATACATGGGATCTACAAATGCCATCCACGGTATCAATATAACTTTTGGAGATTTTTCCTTATCTTTCCTGCACACATAGCAAACATTAGGACTTCCTTTTTACAATTTTTGGACTCTTTCTAAACACGAACCCTATTCTACCCTCATCCAACCAACACTAAGACTCAAACATAAAATTCTATCTAAGCTACTAATTTTTTTTTCAAAAAACTCAACTTTGTAGAAAAGAAAACTCCTATCGTTGGCTAGAATGTACATCTTGTGTTGCCTCCCAAGTAGCTCTTGATTTAGCGTCGTGGCATGACACAGACACCTTGATTACTTAGACTTCATCAAGACCCCAATTCTCTATCAACTCGTTGACAATCTTCGATTTTCCCAAGTAGATATTTATCCACTGACCGTTCACTTTGAACCTTGTTCCTTCATTGTTCTTGAGTTCAACAACTCCATGTGGAAATACTTGAGTAACTTTGAATGGCCCGGTCCACTTTTTCTTGAGTTTTCCAAGAAACAAGCGAACCTCAAGTTAAATAATAGCACCAGATCACCACGAGCAAATTCACGCTTTTTGATCTTTTGATCATGGTAGTTCTTCATCTTCTCATTGTACATGGCTGAACTTTCATATGATTTTAGGCGAAACTCATCAAACTCATTCATCTCATTCATTTTTTGACTTGATGCGGTGCCCCAATCCAAATTCAGCTTCTTGAGTGCCTACATCGCTTTGTGCTCTAGCTCTACAGGAAAATGAAAAGACTTACCATATATGAGTTGGTAGGGGGACATACCTATGTGAGTTTTGAATGTAGTGCGATAAGCCCATAGAGCATCGTCAAGCCTTCTTGACCAATCAGTTCTGTTGGCATTTATAGTCTTCACATGGATTTGCTTTATCTCTTGATTTGACACTTCAACTTGCCCACTCGACTGCGGAGGATAAGGTGTTGCTACACTGTGACGAACACCATACTTCTCAAGCAACGCCTTGAAAAACTTATTACAAAAGTGAGAACCTCCATCACTAATGATTGCTTTTGGTGTACCAAATCTGAAGATGATATTCTTTTTCAGGAATGCAGTGACACTCTTTCCTTCATTGTTTGAAAGCACAATTGCTTCCATCCATTTAGATACATAGTCAACCACCACAAGAATATACTTCACCCCATTCGAACTCACAGACATGCCCATGAAGTCAAGAAACCAAACATCAAAAAGCTCAATCACCAATATTGGTTCATTGGTAGTTCTTGCTTCCTTGAAATTCCTTTTTTACGCTGGCAATGATCACAAGACTTGGCAAAATCATGACCATATTTGTGCATGGTAGGCTAGTAATACCCACACTGCAGAATTTTTTTGGGCAGTTTCGAATACCACTATCGGGACTTCCAATAGGCAATGAATGACACGTCTCTAGTATACTCATCATCTCAACCTTGGGCACACACCGACGAATAATCCCATCAGCACAAACATGAAACAAGTAAGGTTCTTCCCAAAATAATTTCTTCACATTAAACATGAAATTTCTCCTTTAGTGGGATGACAAATCCGACGACACCAAATCACTTGCCAAATAGTTAGCAAAGTCTAAGAACCAAGGGATAAGTTCATATGAAGCATCCAATACCAGCTCATTAGGGAATGCATCATTAATCTCAACTCCATCATCAATCTTGATCATAGCTTCCTCCTCTAATCTGGATAAGTGATCGGCAACCTGATTTTCTGTTCCTTTCCTTTCTTTCACCTCAAAGTCGAACTCTTGTAACAATAACACCCATCAAATCAATCTCAGTTTTTCATCTTTCTTAGCCATAAGATAACTCAATGCAGAATGATTAATATGCATAATAACCTTAGTACCAAGAAAATAGGATCTAAACTTCTCGAATGCAAAAACCACAACAAGCAGTTCCTATTCAGTCACAGTGTAGTTCTTTTTAGCAACATTCAAAGCTTTGCTTGCATAGTAAATATGATAAAGAATTTTCTCTCGCCTTTGTCCTAATACTACGCCAAGCTCTACCCCCCTCACATCAAACATGACTTCAAATGGTTGTCCCTAATCTGGTGAAATAATGACAGGTGCAGAAATCAATTTCTTTTTAAACTCCCAAAATGCTCTCAGACAAGCATCATCAAACTCAAACTTACACTCCTTCTCAAGTAGCTTGCACAATGGGTGTGCAATTTTAGAGAAATCCTTTATAAATCTCCTATACTAACCTGCATGCCCATGAAAACTTCTCACACGTTTTACAGAAATAGGTGGTGGGAATTTTGCTATTACCTCAACTTTAGATCTATCAACTTCAATACCTTTCTGTGAAATTTGATGACCCAGATACCCTCTTTCACAATAAAGGGGTACTTTTCCCAATTAAACACAAGATTGCACTCTTCGCACCGTTTTAGCACCTGAGCCAAATGAGTCAAACAATCATCAAATGAGTCACCTACTATAGAGAAATCATCCATAAATACCTGTATCGGGTCCTCCACCATATAAGAAAATATCGACATCATGCAACGGTAGAAGGTCACCGGAGCATTACATAACCCAAACAACATTATCTTAAACGCAAAAGTCCCATAAGGACAAGTGAATGTGGTCTTCTCTTGGTTCTTCGGAGCTATGGAGATCTGATTGTAGCCCGAATACCCATCTAGAAAACAATACCAACTTTTTCTAGTGAGACGATCTAATATTTGATCCATGAACGACATTGGGAAGTGGTCTTTCTTAGTCCATGCATTCAACTTGCGGTAGTCCATACACACTCTCCAAACAGTTACCGACCTCATTGGAATAAGCCCATTCTTAGCATTGGGAACCGAACCAATTCCTTCTTTCTTTGGCACACATTGAACTGGGTTGACCTAACTACTATCAACAACAATATATATAACTCCACCATCTAACCATTTAATGATCTCATTTTTAACAACCTCTTGCATTGGGGGATTCAATCTCCTTTGATGCTCAATACTTGGCTTGCTGTCCAGCATGAGTTGGATTTTGTGAGAACAAATGCCCAGTGGAATCCCCATAATGTCTGCAATAGTCCATCCGATAGCCCTTTTAAACCGCTTTAATACCAATATCAAAGCCTCTATTTTCCCTTTATTCAAGTCTACATCAATAATTATAGGCAAAGTGCTATTTTGGCCCAAAAAACATACCGCAAGTGAGAGGGAAGAACCTTAAGTTCCAACTTTGGAGGCTCATCAACAGATGGTTTTGCTGGTGGGGTGTCTCGATCCTTCATGTCTAATTTAAACCGCTTTGGTTTGAAACGAAACTGAAACCCATCAAGTGCAGTAGCTAACTCATCATAGTCATCAATACCATCACTGTCAAAATTCATGATCACAACTGCTAGTGCCTAAATACCTAACCTCTCTTTAATAGACACTTCTGATTCTTGCTCCACAATATGATTACCAACTTACTTAAGATCACTTTCATGCCTCATAGATCGATATGTATTAAAAGTTACCTTCTCATTATTTAACTAAAATTTATCTTCCCTCTCTCCATATCAACCAACGCACGCCCAGTAGTAAGAAATGGTCTCCCTAGAATGATATGGACCTCAAAATCAACCTTGCAATCCAGTATCACAAAGTCCACCGAAAATGCGAATGACTCAACTTTCACAATGACATCTGGTGACTAGCAGTTTGATGCAAATGCTTACATGGAGGGGTTTGTTTTTGTTTTCTGGTATGGCTTCAGAAGATTCGCATGGGCACATGGCCAAGTTGAGAAGTGTTTGTAAGAGTTGTGTGGGGTGACCAGAGTTGGATATGAACGTCATAGGGTTGAGAGTTTTCCCTCTATCATTGACCGGAGATGCTACTATATGGTTTTCTGAGCTCCCGTACAACTCCATCCATACATGGGACCAATTGCACAAAGTTTTCATGGCCAAGTACTTTCCATTGTCAAAGAAGCTGAACCATAAAGATAAACTCAACAACTTCGTGGCACTACTTGGAGAGTCTGTGAGTAGTTTGTGGGACATGTTCACTACATTCATAAGAAGGGTTCCGAACCACCGCATTGATGATGAGTCACGAAAAGAGTATTTATACAGAGGTCAAGATGACAACGGTAAGGCTGTGCTTGATACTATCGCTAGAGGATCATATGGTGAGTGCACTTTAGAGGAGATCACTGAGAAACTGAAGAAGATTTCCCGAAACAATAAAGCATGGAGCACTCAAAAGTTTGACACTGGAAGAAGCACATTTGCAATTCAAGCTGCAGCTAGCCAATCTGCCGATGACATTAGTGAGGAGATGGCGCAGATAAGGACAAAACTTGAGTTGGTATTGAAGCATGTAAGCGGAGGTCCAAAAAAGGTAAATGCAGTGAATTACTTGACTAGGACTCCACCACCACCGAAGGATGAATGTTACTATGAAGAGGATGCGTACTTGGTAAATGATCAGACGGGGGACTTTCGAGCCAACGCCTAAAGTTCCAATTCGGATAATTGGCACCAAGGTCAAGGAAACCAAGGTCGGAACTATGGTAACTAAAATTGAGAGGGTCAATATGTCCGGGATGGGAACTACAATCGTGACAACATCTACAACCGGAACAACTATGGCAATAGGAATGATAGAGTTGGGCCTTATGTCCCTCCACAAAATTGGTAATCTGACAATAGGGAAGCTAGGGGTAGTATGTCATGGATTGAGGATATGATGCAGAAGAAGATAATGATGAGGTTTGATTCGACTGATGAGATTGTGAATAAGGTGCGAAATGACTTGTCTTGAATCGGTCAAAAAGTTGATGCCCATGCAGTGTCGATCAAGAAACTTGAGTAGCAGATGAATCAGTTGTCCACTACAGTCAACCCATGTCAGCTTGGCACACTTCCTAGCTACACCATCCAGAATCCAAAGAATGATGGGCATTGTATGACAGCCATTTCTTGAGGGGGTAAGTAGACCATCGATCCACCTATGCCGTTTGAAGTTGAAATTGTGGTTGAGAAAGATGATGATGAGATTGAGGTTACTGGAGAGTCCAAGAATGCTACAGAGAGGGAAGCGGAGATAACCCAAAAAGTTGTCCCCATGCCTAGACCTCCACCTCCATTCCCACAGAGGTTGGTGAAGAAGAATGGAGAAGAAAAGTACTGCAGGTTTATTGCTATGTTGAAACAACTTTCCATTAATGTTCTGTTGATAGAAGTTTTGGAGCAAATGCCTGAGTATGCAAAGTTCATGAAAGATTTTGTGACTAAAAAGAGGGCCATCAGTTTTGAAGATTATGATAGATTGCAACATTGTAGTGCTATTGCTACGAGGTCACTTGTGCAGAAGAAGGAGGATCCTGGTGCCTTCACTATCTATGTACTATCGGGTTATTGCATTTTGCAAAGGCGTTGTGTGATTTGGGTGCTAGAATTCATCTGATGCGATTGTCTATTTACAAAAAGTTGTGATTAGGGGCTCCAAAACCGACTGTGATGCGATTGCTCATGGACGATAGAAATATGAAGAGTCCCATTGGTGTGCTCCAAGATGTACTTGTTAAAGTGGAGTCTTTTATCTTTCCAGCGGATTTTGTGATCCTTGATTGTGAGGTCGGTTTTGAGGTTCCCATCATACTTGGGAGACCATTCCTTGCTACTGGGCGTGCCTTAGTCTATATGGAGAAGGGGCAGATGAAGTTTCGATTGAATAGTGAAGAGGTAACTTTTAATAGCTGTAGGTCCATGAAGCAGGAAAGTGATCTCAAGACAGTGTCAGTGGTGACTCATATGGTGGAGCGAGGTTCTAAGGTGTCTATTGAAGAGCGATTGGGTGTTGATACATTGGCAGCAGTTATGATAAATTTTGAGGGTGATGGTATTGAAGACTATGATGAATTGGTCGCCGCACTTGATAGGTTCGCATTCCGTTCCAAACCGAAGAAATTGGAGTTAGATATGAAGAATGGCGACTCTCCACCTGCAAAATTGTCTGGTGAAGAGGATCCAAAATTGGAGCTTAAGGTTCTACCGTCACATTTGAGGTCTGTATTCTTGGGGAGAGATGGTACTTTAACGGTCATCTTTGCGGCTGATTCGAATGCAGAACAAGTTGAGGCTTTGGTTTCTGTGTTAAAAAGGTTCAAGAGGGCTATTGAGTGGACTATTGCGAACATTATTGGGATTCCTCCTGGCATTTGTTCTCATAAAATCCAAATCATGCCAGATCATAAACCTAGTATTAAGCACCAAAGGAGACTAAGTCCGCCTACGCAAGAGGTAGTGAAAAAGGAAATCATCAAGTGGTTGGATCTAGAGTCATTTATCCCATTACAGATAGTAGTTGGGTTTGCCCTGTTCAGTGTGTGCCCAAGAAAGGTGGGATGACTGTGGTACCTAATGTGAGAAATACATTTGTTCCGATGTGGCCCATGACTAGATGGAGAGTATGCATGGACTACCGAAAATTGAATGCTTGGACAGAAAAGGACCACTTCCCTATGCCATTCATGAATCAGATGTTGGACCGGCTTGCGGGTAGGGTCGATATTGCTTTCTTGATAGTTATTTGGGCTACAATCAGATCTCAATAGCTTTAGAAGACCAAGAGAAGACCACATTCATTTGCCTTTATGGGACATTCGCCTTCAAACGAATGCCATTTGGGTTGTGTAATGCTCCAACGACCTTCCAGCATTGCATGATGTCGATATTCTCTGATATGGTAGAGGACACTATTGAGGTATTTATGGATGATTTCTCTGTGGTAGGTGACTCATTTGATCGTTGTTTGGATCATTTGGCCGAGGTATTGAAACGGTGTGAAGAGTGTAATCTTGTGCTAAATTGGGAAAAGTGCCACTTCATAGTGAAAGAGGGGATCGTTCTGGGTCATCAAATTTCTGAGAAGGGCATTGAGGTTGATAGAGCAAAAGATGAGGTAATAGAAAAGCTTCCACCACCTATCTTTATTAAAGGTGTTAGAAGTTTTCTTGGGCATGCAGGCTTTTATAAGAGGTTTATTAAGGATTTCTCCAAGATTGCACACCCATTGTGCAAATTTCTCGAAAAGGAGTGTAAGTTTGATTTTAATGATGCTTGTCTGAGAGCATTTGGAGAGTTAAAGGCAAAACTAGTTTCTGAACCTGTCATTATTTCACCAGATTTGTGGCAAGTGTTTGAGGTAATATTTGATGTGAGTGGAGTGGCGCTTGGTGTGGTTTTGGGACTGAGGTCATAAAATATTCTTTATCCTATTTACTATGCCAGCAAACTCTAAATGTGTCTCAAAAGAACTATATAGTGACTGAACAGGAACTCCTTGCTGTGGTTTTTGCATTCGAGAAATTTTGAACCTACTTGCTTGGTACTAAGGTCATAGTGCATATTGACCATTCTGCATTGAGGTATTTGATGGCTAAGAAGGATTCAAAACCTAGGTTGATCAGATGGGTGTTGTTGCTAGAGGAGTTCAATTTTGAGGTGAAAGATAGAAAAGGGATAGAAAATCAAGGTTCCGATCACTACTCTAGATTACAGGAAGAAGCTATGCTCAAGTTAGGAGATGGGGCTGAAATTAATGATGTTTTCCGAAATGAACAAGTATTGTCCGCTTCTCATGATCTGATTCCTTGGTTCGCAGACTTTGATAACTACTTGTTAAGTGATCTGGTTCCATAGGATTCGTGTTTTCACAATGGAAAATGTTTATGCATGATGTGAAGAAGTTCTTTAGGGATGAGCCTTACTTGTTCCGTATTTGTGTTGATGGGATTATTCGTCGCTGTGTGCCCGAGGTTGAGATGATGAGTATACTAGAGGCATGTCACTCTTCACCTATTGGTGGGAATCATAGTGGTATTCGGACTGCGCATAAAATTTTGTAGTCTGGGTATTATTGGCCTACCATCACTCATGATTTCGCCAAGTCTTGTGATCGTTTCCAAAGAGAAGGAGGAATTTCAAAGAGGCAAGAGCTTCATATGAATCCAATATTGGTGATTGAGTTGTTTGATGTATGGGGCATTGATTTTATAGGTCCATTTGTATATTCTTGTTGCGCTTGATTATGTGTCAAAGTTGGTGGAAGCAATTGCACTTTCCAACAATGAAGGTAAAAGTGTCACCGCATTCCTGAAAAATAATATCTTCTCAAGATTTGTTACACCTAGGGCGATTATTAGTGATGAAGGTTCTCACTTCTGTAATAAGTTGTTCAAGGCGCTAATTGAGAAATATGGCGTCCGCCACAATGTAGCCACTCCTTACCATCCACAGTCTAGTGGGCAAGTTGAATTGTCCAACAAAGAGATCAAACAGATTCTTGCTAAGACAGTGAATGCTAATAGAACAGATTGGTCAAAGAGGCTTGATGATGCTCTATGGGCCTATCGCACTGCTTTCAAGACTCCCATAGGTATGTCCCCCTACTTGTATATGGGAAGTCTTGTCATTTGCCGATAGAGCTAGAGCATAAGGCTATGTGGGCGCTAAATAAGTTAAATTTGGATTGGGGCACCGCATCAAATCAAAGAGAGAATGACATGAATGAGCTTGATGAGTTTCGCCTAAGAGCTTATGAAAGTTCATCCTTGTACAAGGAGAAGATGAAGAGTATCACGATCAAAAGATTGGAAATCGCAAATTTGTTGTGGGTGATTTGGTACTTTTATTCAACTCTAGGTTGCGCTTGTTTCCTGGCAAGCTCAAGTCCAAGTGGACCGGGCCATTCATAGTCGCTCAAGTGTTCCCACATGGAATGGTCGAGCTCGATAACAAGGAGAGATCAAGGTTTAAGGTGAATGGGCAAAGGATCAAGGTCTACACGGGCAAAGATGAGAATGTGCAAGAGGTGGTTGAGGCCTACTATCTTGACTAAGTATGAGTAATCAAGAGTCCTGCGTCGTGTCGCGACGTTAAATCAAGCGCTGTTTGGGAGGCAACCCAAGATGTACAATCTAGCCAACTATAGGTTTTTCTTTTCGATTTAGGAGTTTTCTTTGTTTAGTTGATTTTCTGTAATTCTTTAGATTGGTATTGTATTTTTGTTTTAGTGTTGGTTAGATATAGAGTAGGGTCCGTGTCTGGAAAGTGTCCATCTTTTCAATGGGTTGTTTTTGTATGAAATTGCATGATAAACTATAGTTAGAAACACCCTTTGTAATCAAATAAATATGGGTAAATAGTCTAAATGGAAGTTTCGACTTAGGGTTCCTAGTTTTGCATGCTACAAAAGTTAAATAATGAGTAATCGAAACCCTAGGGATGACAAACTACCATAAATTGTGTTGAAATGCATGATTAGACTTAGGTTGAGTGTTTGACTTGTTAAAAAATGGTTTAAAAATGAGGCATGTCTGATACCTGGCACAGACCTGACCCACGATACCCCGTCCACGGATTGTAGGTCAACCTACATACCGTAGATCAGGTCCGTGGGTCTTTTGCACATGGAGAATCCACTAACTGTGGAATCACGAAGATGGACTACGGTTTGTAAGTCAACCTACAGACCATTTTGCACATCTGTGGTTCCCATCAGAGCCCAAATTTTTGGGACTTCTGACCTACAGAGGGGACTCATGGACTGTAGGTCAACCTACGGACCGTAGGTGGCCACTGATGCTATTGTACAAAAGCAATTTAGTTTTTGTTTTGGTTTGTTCTTTAGTCTAAATTTTTTTCAAGTGTGCTATTGGTTTATTTTGGTACTAATTCATCCTCCATAGGTACCACGGCTACCAAGATATAGAACTCCCAGCAATTTGGGGGTTCAAACGGCGGGAAAAGTCGAGGTCACCGACTTGTTCGGCGAGTCGTTAACTGAGCCTTTTGTTCACCGAGTTTTACAAAGTTCCTCATCAGGCTGGGTGGTTCCAACGGTTGTCCAAGTTGGGCTTCGCCAACCTGTTTGGCGTGTCGCTGACTGGACTTTTGCTTGCCAACCTACCCAGTTTCAAAAACCTTTCACTACCCGTTATTCAAAACAAAAACTAAAGAATCAAAAACATGGGTTGCCTCCCGATGGCTCAATTAATCACTATTGAGCGCAGGGTTCTCACAGGCAGCTTACACACCATGCCCGTCATTCATGAGCTCTTCAAGAGACACATGTGCTAGTGGATGGCTCGTAGACTAGGGTCTTACAACGAGGAGATTGTGAGGGAGTTCTATGCTTCCTACGCAGCCAACCTCCAAGGTTTCAATGACAGACGGGCCAAGCCAGTCGCCCAGCCTCCATTCATAACAACACTAGTTCGTGGATTCTCATTTGATATCTCGGAGGCTACTATCTTCAGGTTCCTCTACGGCCTGGGCCACACTCTAGCAATCAACACGACTGCGTTTTATTATCAGTGGGACATTGTGAAGAGTGGGGCATTCAAGTGGAATGCAGAGTAGAGGGAGACTTTATTGCTGTGGTTGTCCCGTCACCTTGCTACAGACAGAGAACGCACCGAGTGGGTCAACAACCCGAGTGGAGGCATCTAGAAGGCCGCTTTGACTTTTGTGGCCAAATACATTTGGCTATTGGTGCGAAACAAGGTATCTCCTACACAGGCATACAATGTTCTTACTTGGGACCGCACAATTATGTTGGCAGCCCTAGTTGCTGTGTTCGAGATGGATTTTGACCGCATGATTACTGTAGAGATACATGAGAGGGCCTTCAAGGACACTACCACTTACCCCTTCCCATGCCTCATTTTTCAGTTGTGAAGAGGACTCTGGAGTGCCGATTTGGCATTGTGATAAGTTAATTCAGGCGACCAAGAACCTGGATATAGACCTGATTTGAGATGAGACCAATGTAGCTACACCGCGTAGAGAGCCGTAGGTTGAGGTGCCTCCACTAGGAGAAGACATAGTGATAGATGTGGAGAAGATACATATTGATGAGCCTGCCCCTCCAGCCCCCACTGAGGATTCTCCTGCTTCCCATTCTTCGGCCGCCAGTCAGGCCCTAGCTCCTCCAGATCCACTCACTCTTCATGGTCTGCGACAGTGCCTCTAGCCCGTATTCAGAAGCTGGAGGCTCAGATGGCCACACTACTTCTGCATGTGAGGCCGTGGATACAACGATTGATTGAGGAGTCCGCGACTAGGGTTGAGCATCAGATGGAGCAGATGATGGACCGTAAGGTTCAGACCATTCACCAGCGCCTTGAATCATTTGAGCTACGCGTCTAAGAGCGACCAACCCTTACTACTGATGTTTCTGCTTTCCAGACAGAGCTATCTAGTCTCCGGGCTGATATTGACACCCTTCTAGCTCCACCTGAGACTGAGCCATAGTCGGCACCCACATCATTGGTTAATGATACAGTGTTAGATTCACTTTTTAGAGATGAGATGCCACCACCTTATTCTTCTTGTCATACTGGGAAGCGGCCCCACTCTGGTAAGACTTCTGATGTCACTGAGGTTGGGAGAGCTCACAAGAGCTTGAGGTAGCATGAAAGGCCTCTATTGTTGATGAGGAGATGCACCAACAGCGGGCGAGGGAGGTAGGTGTTGGTGCCTCTAGCAGTGTGAGCACCACTGATGGTGCGGTGAGAGTTGAGGTTAGCACTACTAAGGGTGCTGAGACTGCTGATGTGGGAACTACTGAGGGTGACCCGATTGTTGATCCAGCGGGCTTCGGGAAACCAGACCCTCTCGATTGTTGATAGGTCTTCGGCGCTATGCACCATAGGTTTTCTTCACCCGATCCTTTATTCTTTACCTTTTGTGCATTGGCGACAATTGCACTCTATTTTGTTGGGGGTGGGGTAAATGGATTTGAGTGATAGGATGAAGTCTGAGCAACCCCTCATAATCCTCTCTTGGGGTTTTCTTGCTTGTGTTCTTTTCCCCCAAGAGACTATTTTAAATTCTGTTGAAGTGGCATGTGTAGGAATGTGTGTGTAGGATTAAGTAGAAAAATGAAAGCATGATGGCATGAGAAAAATGATCTTTGTCCCAAAATGTTGAATTGTGCTAGATCTGTAGTCTTGATGAGTTGAATGTGTAGGATCTCGAAATGATATGATAAGAACCAATTTGAACTCATGACTTAAGCTAAAACTTGAACTGGGTAATTTGATAATCTGATAATGAAACAATGTTCCAAGAGTGTGCGAGAAAAGTTGCATTGTTCAAACAGTTGTGCCAATCTAGAACATGCCCCATTGGTTGTACTAGGATAATCTAGGCTAGAAGTGGGGAAGTGATCATAGGCCATTGTTCAAATTAGTCCACTTAAGCGTAAAATGATCTAACCAAATGGTAGCATTATTCCTTTTGATCCAAATATTTGAGCCTAAAATAAACCATTTCTTTTGATTCACCTAACTCACCTTCCCTTAAACTATTGCCTTGGCCTCGGTCCCTCCTTGGACATGTGCACCTTGACTTAGGCCAAAAGCCTAAGTTGAGGGTGGCTAAGCCAAAAGTTACCTTGATATTGGCCCTGGTCCGACATCGGACAATGTGCACCTCAACTAATGCAAAATGCATAAGTTGAGGGTGGCTATGAAAGAGGAAACTAAATGGAAAAAAGGGTATGAAAAGAGTGTAGTGTTGTAAAGAGAAAAAAAAAAGAAAGAGGATGTGACTTTGTGCGAAAAAGAAAAAAATGTGATAAGTGAAAGTGTGAAAAAAATAAAAAAATAAAGAAAAACAAAGTGAAAGAAAAAAATTAAGTGTCACAAAGTCAAAATTTGTATCCATGTTGAAAAGAGTTAAGGGAAAGAATGTGAAATGAAAAGGGTCCAAAAATAGGTCAAGAAAGAGGTCAATAGCCAATGTAATGTCAAGGAGGGCAGAAAGTCACTAAAAAAGTACCCCACACCTGACCCTGAGCCTACATTACAAGCTAAGAAAGTCCTATAGTGATTCTAGCAACTAGTTTGGAGAGTCTAAGTAGTGAAAATAAGGGCAACCCTATGGTATTGAGCACTAACGGTACTTGAAGTAAATTCTGAGTGTGAGTGTTGAATGAATCCTAAAATTCTAAAATTCATATCTTTTGTGTGAAAAGGATTTCATTTGAAGTGAGGGCACTAGTGACATTGTCGGAAAGTTGGTACCTTGGTGATTATGAGAAAGTGTATATTGTGGTGTCTGTTGGTCGATCTTTGTCATATCTTGATCCGCATGAGTTAGCTTGTTGAGTCTGAGAGAAAAGATTTGCAATGAGATAGTGGGATGGATTGAAATAGCCATGTAATTGCTTGAGTTTGTAAATTTGCTTCTACACAAGTGTCGTTCAGAGTCTTAGTGCATCTCTTGAGGACAAACAACGAATTTAAGTTGAGGGTGTTGATATACCGTGAGTTTACGATATTTTTAATACATTTCACTTAAGAGTTGTGTGTGTCTAGGGCCATTTTGTATTAGAACTAATGTTTATTGTGCTATATTTGCAGGAAATAGACTTGGACGAGGTCAAGAGAGACAACAACTCAAATTCTACAGAAGGAGCCATCTACTGACGTGACCTACAGACCGTAGGTCCAGTCACGGTCCGTCGTTGGCAGGCGTGGAATGATCATCAGGGAAGTCTTGACCAAGGTGCGGGGTGAAATTCTCTATTTGACGGACCAAACATTTAGGGATACATAACTTACCACTTGGCATGTGATACACTAGGATAGGATTACTATTACTAGGATTACCGCATTATGAGCTTATGGGGAAAACATATACCCTAGTTTCTGTCTCTCATTGATAACAACAAAAGTTCGAACTTGCTCATTTGTTCTCTAAATTACAATCACTTATTTGTTACGCAATCCCCCCCTTTTACTTGTCTCAGAAATAAGTTGACTAAACGAATATAATAACGAGTTAAGTTTAAGTCTAAACCATATTCCTCGTGGGATCGATCCCAACCTCCAAGTTGGGTTCTTTACTTGATAATGATCACTTATACTTCTTTAGGGAGGTGTAATTTGAGCGTATTAAGAGTTGCATGCCATATTTGAGATCTCAGAGTTGGGGTTTTGATTCACCTAATACTTTGTGAGGCCCATGATTCTAGATACTCTATTCATCCAGGCACGCGAAGATGTATTGTTATTTAAGGCAGCATTATTGGTGGAGTGGCATGAGGAGCGATATTGAGGACTATGTATCCCGTTGCCTTAGTTTCAAGCCGGTGAAGGCCGAGCATTTGAGACCTGGAGGTGAGTTTTAGTGATTACCCATTTCGGATTGGAAGTGGAATCGCATCACTATGGATTTTGTGGCAAGTTTGCCTTGGACTTCTAAAGGTATTCATAGAATTTAGGTCATCGTTGATCAATTGACCAAGTCAGCTCACTTCCTCCCTATTCAGTCTTTATTAAGCACCGAGAGGTTGGTTCGTATCCACATTCGTGAGGTGGTTTGTCTTCATGGTGTGCTGGTGTCTATTAAATCAGACCGGGGTGCTCAACTTACTTCTAGATTCTAAAGGACTTTTCAGGATGAGTTGGGCAACCATGTTGACTTTAGCACAACTTTCCACCATCAAGCGGATGGATTGTCGGAGAATACTATTTAGGTTCTTGAGAACATGTTTCGGGCTTGTGTTTTAGAGTTTGGAGGTCGGTGGCACCAATTTTTGCCTTTAGCGGAGTTTGCATATAACAACAACTACCATTCTAGTATTAAGATGGCCCTTCTTGAGGCCTTATATAGTAAGTGTTGTCCCCCCCCCCCCCCCCCCCCCCAATTGGTTGGATTGAGTCCCTAGAGCCAAGACCGCATGGTACAGACTTGATTCAAGAGGCTTTGAACAAGGTGAGGGTGATTTAGGACAAACTTCGGACAGGTCAGAGTAGGTGCATGAGTTATGCTAATTGTAGGCGGCGGCTTTTGGGGTTTTTAGTGGGTGATAGAGTTTTTCTCCATGTGTCACTCATGAAGGGCGTGATGAGATTTGAGAGGTGGGCCAATATTATTCCTAGGTCTATTGGGCCTTTTGAGATCACTAGGACACTTGGCGAGGTTGTATATGAGTTGACTCTACCTCTGGTTTTCTCAGCTATCCACCTAGTTTTCCATGTTTCAATGTTGTAATGGTATGTTCCTAATGAGTCTCATGTACTTCAGTATGATGTAGTAGAGTTGGATGAGCACTTAACTTTTGTGGAGGAGCTAGTTTCCACTTTAGCAAGAGATGTATGACGGTTGCGTTCGAGAGACAATCATGTGGTTAAAGTCCGTTGGAGGCATCATTCAGTTGAGGAGGATAAGAAGTTTTCTTGCTTGTTTGAGCCTTCAGGTACTTTCTGACTCTTACATTTGCAGACGAAAGTACTCTTCAGTAGTGGATGTTGTAAAGACCTCCATGACATTTTTGTGTCTATGATGAGTCCACAAATTGGACTCATTTAGGGCTTTATTTTAATAGAAATAGTGTCCTCAAATTCTTATTTATTCTAAATATCTAATGAAAACACTTAAGTTTCAAGTATTTGAAGTTTTAGTGGAAGCATGGACACTTAGGCGCAAAAAGAAATAAAAAGGCTAAAAAAAATGAAAAAGCTGAAGCCTGAGCATAGCCAATCACACTTGGCGATTCGCCGAAGGAACACATTCCGCCTTTTGTTCCAGTACGCGAAGCCCTGAAGGAGCAGGATCAAAATGGCGATGAAAGGAGCGGTCGACGTATCACCGAATAGTTCCACGAAGCAATATTATGTCTCCCAATGACACAGAGCATGACAATGCTGAAGGCTAGTGCAAGATGGCGACGAACTACACTAAAGGGCGAATTGCCGAGTTAATCGGGGATTCCGACTAACCTCGCCGAACGATCCGCCAGCACTAATTTCTGAAGTCTATAAATACTAATCTTGATTATTAATTTTGAGGAGCCCGAACATTATTGTTAATTTTTACTTTTAGAACATTTGTTTTAGTATTTTTCTCTCAAGTTTGGAGAGGGTTTTGTGGGAGACTTTAAGAAAGGAGTTCGTCTTCCCCAAGTTGGAAGGGGTCTTTTCTATTATTCTTCCTTTGCTTAAATTAAGGTTTAATTTCTTATACCCATTTGATTTCATTATCATTTTAGGTGTATTTTGTTATCCCTTGATGTGTGGCTAAAAACCCCCATTCTTGGGGTGTGATTTAGCAAATATGTGTTGATATTATGGTTGGGTCTTGCTTGCTGGTAGGTTAGATGTATATTAATGTTGATTTCTCCTAGTGATTATGGTTTAATTTAATGAGTTTGTAGTTTCAAATACAAATCCACCCATGTTTTTCTGGCATTCCTTAGAGGGAGGTCATGAAACCAAGACTGCTAGACTGATGGCCTAAGGAATGGGTCAACATGAGGTTCAGAATGAGAGGGTAAGCTCTAGTCCTATATCCTAACACTCAGCTCAAGAGAGTGAGTGGGGTAAGGCGTATGCTAGCCTTCATGTGGCAAATGGGTATCCGAGAGGAACCCATTTGAAATGTGGTAAGTTGCCCGAGAGGGAACTTATTTCCATCTAAAGCCTAGTCACTATTATCTTGCAAATTTCCTATTGAAAGCATGTACCCAACGATTTATATCAATATATATTGCAGTCACACCCCAAGAACCTCTCCCCATACTTCATCTTGTTTTATTTTTGTTGTTTTAGCTACTTGTGACAGAACCCCCTTTGATATTTGACACTTTGGTGTCACCCACTTGAATTTACTTTGATTTTATTCGATAATTTCTCAAACTACAGCTAACTAGAACAAAATTTTAGCCTAACTACTATTTTCACTACCACTCCCTTGGGACACGACCCCAACCCTTGGTTGGGTTACTATATTATCGACGATCGTAGACACTCGTACTGTAGGTTAGTGTCGTTGGTTACGATAAACATCAGAATGGCGTCTCTGGTGGGGAGTGGTGTTATTTGGGAATTCTTAGCTAAGTAGAATTTCTATTTTTAATAGTTGTAGTTTTACTAATTTAATTTTTAGTTTAGTTTTGCTTGTTTGTGTGTTGAAACATGAAGAATGAGTGTGAATGATGACAAAGGCCCCAAGTGGACCAAGTGATATCTTCTCTCTGCCCAGAGCCAAAAGAGGGGTGGCCTCATGAAAATGAGGCAAACCTCACTAATGGAACTTGAGGGAGGAGTTGCGTTGCGCCACGACACTAAATAAGGCGCTTCTTGGGAGGCAACCCAAGGTTTTACTGCTTTATTTTTGCTTTAAGAAATAATGGTGTGTTGTTTGTGTAGGTCAAAGTATGGAAAGTGAGTGAAAAGTGCAAATGGGCGAGCAAAAGGTCGAGTTGGCTCATCGCCGAAGAAGTTAGTAACCCCGACTTAAATCGCTGTTAGACTAAAGTCAACTTCAAAGTGGAGTCTGTAAAACTCGGTGTGCCCAAGAACTTATTGGCGAATGGCCGACCTGGTCGGCGATTGAGATCTAGTCCGCCATTTGGAACCCTTGTTTAACTGGAGGTCCAGTAAAACTCGGCGAGTCGCCGAATGGATCAGCGACCAAGATTAATGTCGCTGAATGGGCGAGAACTGGACAGTTTCTTAACAGGCCAAAGGTTTAAACTTCCAACTCTTTCACTTTCCCTCGCTTTTAATCTTCCAAATCTCGCAGCTAGTTAGTATTTTAAATATTTTTGCATTCCATAAGTATTTTGGTTGTTGATTTGTGCTCGGAGTTGGAAGTCATTGCCGTGTAGCATTTCAAAGTACTTTAATCGGCAGAAAGGTTGGTTTTCCGAACCCCGAGTTTACTTTCGAAAATTTGAAACTCGTTTGCAATGTTCATGTCGTATTGTCGTGTGCTACTCCTTCTGAGGTTACTCCAGGCACTGATGCCCATATTAGAGCACTACATCGGGCACTAAGGCCCCGACAGATGGAGTGACTGCGTAGACAGGATCTCTCTTTACCTTCCCCTTCGTTTTTCTCTATTTTTACTTTTGGATACTTTCATTTTCATTGGAGGAAAAATGTTTTTGATTGTGCTGGGGTGAGACTCACTTTTTGTGTGCTATTTGTGACTCGTGTTCGTGTTTTTGCTTATTTTTTTGGGCTTTGAGCTATTATTGTGTTAATACTGCTTTCTGTGAATGTTTGAGCTTGTGGCTCCACTTAAATGATTTTGTCCCTTCCGAATTTTTTTTTGAATTTTTTGCACATTTTTGCCACCCTTCGTGTGTTGAATGTGGCTGTTCTTTTGCAAAGTTTGAGTCTCGGTTTCGATCAATACCGATGACTAGGGGTGGCAGGGGGACCGGGTCGGCCCGCCCCGGCCCGCGACCGGTCCGAGAACCGGCCCGCCGGACCCGGTCCCGTATGAAGTTGGCGGGATGGGGGATTTCGGGATAGGGGACCGGAATCGGTCCGGTTCACCCGTTGGTCCCGGTCGACCCGGCCCGGTCCCGGCCCGGATGAACCGGCCGGTTCGCGGGATCCCCTAACATTTTTTATTTTTATTTTTATTTTTTTAAAAATTCTATCCGTTGGGCAACGGCTAGTGGGCCCCCCCAACGGATATTTTGGCAGTTTTTCCCCCCAACCAACACCCCCTACCACCCCTACTTTTAATAATTTACTTTAAACCCTCAAGTTATTATAAATACACTTTAACCCACTTTTAATATTATAAATACCCCTCTATCCCTTATTATTTCTTACAAAATTATATATTCTCTCATCTATTTTTTATATTCTTTCAAGTCTCAACTCTCAATCTTAAGTCTCAAATCTCAATATTTTATTTCATTTAAGTCTCATATTATATCATAATACATATATTTCAATTCTAAGTTTTCATATTATATATCATAATATATATATCTAAGTTTTCATATTATATTTGCTATCAAATATTGGAGTTCCAAATTACAAGTTACAAGTTACAAGTTACAAGTTACAACAAACTACAAGCTTCAAGAATCGGTTATAACGTCTGCTATTAACGCAGACGTTTGGTACATTCGTTTCATAATATTTATATTTTATTTTTCGTCATTAATTTTTGTGTTATTATTATTTTTATATTATACTTTACATATAATTAAATATGAGTTCTAACAAAAAAAATACCGGTAAAGGAAAAGAGAAGGAACCAAGTGGCATTAGTAGATTATTTAATTTTACTAAAAAAAGTAGTAAGGAAAAAAATAAGAGTAAATGTGGTGGTACTTCTAGAGTTAGATTTAATACAAATGATTCTACTTATGTTGATGATACTTCTTATGATATTGATTCAAATGCTCAACTCGATCATGAACTTTTACAACAAATTTATGGTGATATTAATCCTTATCTTGATGAAAATTCAGGTGAAGAAGTAGAAGTTGGTTCGGGAGAAGATGAATTAGAAGATACACCTACTAGTCCGGTGACAAATGTTCCAAATGAAACTACAAATTCAACGGAGCAAAATTCTGGACGCCCACCCCTTATACCTCCTACAAGGGAGAAGGTGAAGTATCAACGCCCTAAAACTTCTGTTGTGTGGCAATTTATGACTTTAGATAAGGAAAATTCTATTGCTATTTGTAATAAATGTAAGCAACCTTTTAAACATAAACAAGGTGGAGGTCAAGGTGGGACGGGGGGCTTAAATAGACATTTGTTATCTTGTGTGCCAATTCAATATAAAGAAGCTAAATCATTAGCTGATAGAAAAAAAGGAATTCCAGTTAATGATTTTGATATTAATGTTAATGAATCGGTAGGGGCTTCTAACATGGTTCAAGGAACATTAGATCCTTCTAACCCCGGTGGTCCACTAACACAACGTAAATATAATAAGGAAAGAGATCGTGAAAATTTAGCTAAAATGGTTTCTGTTTGTGGTTTACCTTATAGTTTTCCTTCACATCCCGGTTTTATTGAATATATTCAACAAACTTATAATCCTAATTATAGAGGTTTTTCATGAAATAATGTTAAATCTGATGTTTTTGTATATCAAGGTAAACATTGTCAATATCTTCGTTGTGTGTTTAGCATATTAGATTGTAAAGTATCTATAACTTCGGACATGGGTCGTAGTGTTAATGGACGTGATTATTTAACTGTTACAGCACATTGGATTGATCATAACTGGAATTTGCAAAAAAGAATCTTAAGTTATAAAGAATGTGTAGAGAAAAAAACTGGTGCATATTTAGCTTCAAATATTTTGAGTGTTATAGATTATTACATGCTTATAGATAAAGTAATGTCTGTCGCATTAGATAATGCATCTAATAATGTAAACGCTGCTAGTATGTTAAAAATTAGATTATGTCCAATTGATGATAATTCTTTTCATGTTAGATGTGTTGCACATGTATTAAATTAGTTGTACAAGATGGTATTTCATTATTTGAATGTGGTTGTATGAAAATTGAATATGCTGTTGCCTGGATTTTTTATGCTAATAGAGTTGCTAGAATTAGGGAATTTAATGAGCGTTGTGTACTATGTGATTTGCCACCAAGAAAAATTCCAAGACATATTAAAACAAGGTGGAATTCTTTTTACGAAATGCTTTCAGTTGCTTATGAATATAGAGGACCCATACAAATGGTGTTTAATGCTCATAATGCTGACCCATTAGACAGAATTTGTGAAGAAGATTGGGAAGAAAGTAATGAACTATTAGAATTTTTAAGACTTTTTTATGATGCAACAACCATGTTTTCTGGAATTTATTATCCTACTATTTCATCAGTATTAATAAATATTTGTGCTATTTCAATTCAATTTTCTAAATACAAAAATATTGAAAAATTTAGAGTTGCAATTGAAGGTATGATTGAAAAATTTAAAAAATATTTTTTTCCTATTCCTCAAATTTTTTTAACTGTTACTTTACTTCATCCTGACTATAAATTACAAGGTGTGTAGGGACTTGTTGACACTTTTTATAATACCTTAGAAATTTCACCGGAAATAAATCCAACTAGTCAAATGTGTAAGTGTAGCATAAAAGTAGAAGCAAAAATTTTGTATGAAAAATATAGAACTACAGGAAATATTCAAGAAGTTGGTCAAACTTCTAATCCTCAGAGTAAAGCTCGAATTTCAAGTTATATGCGAGATTTTCTTGGTCTTAATTCTACTAACCGTGATGATTTTGAAGAATATCTTAATCAATCTTTAGAAACAGTGGAAGACGAAGATGGCAATGAAGATTTATTAGCATGGTGGAGGAGGCGGAGCGTTGCATTTCCAATTTTAAGCAAAATGGTTCGTGATGTTCTAGCTATTCAAGCTTCATCAGTTGCATCAGAGGCTGTTTTTAGTGCGGCAAGGTTTCAACTTGGCGATCATAGACATTCATTGGCGGAAGACAGTTTGGAAATATCAGTTTTATTTAGAGACTGGGTCAACGCCGAAAGGAGAAATGATAATTTGCCAAAGTTAAGTTCCAAACAAGAAGCTTGGATTAATGCGGTACTTGGATCTAGTGATGATGAATTAGAGTCACAAGAGTTTCTAGCAAGTTTGCCAACACCGGAGGATGTTACCGTCGATATGATGCGACAATTAGAATTGAATTTTAAAGGAAAATACAAATATTAGATTACATCAGAGAACTAATTGAAACAGAACCCTTCCTAGAAGGTGGCTGCGTAAATTAGTTACTCATCTAATATTTGTAACAAATATTAGTTTTACATATGAGAACTTATTGAAACAGAACCCTTCCTAGAAGGTGGCTGCGTAGATTAGTTACTCCACTAATATTTGTAAATTGTAACTTCTAAGTTCTAAGTTGCAATTAGATTTTATTGAATAAATTTGAAGGCTTTATTAAGTCTTTTTTATATAACTATTGTCTTGCATTTTAATTTTAATATATTCATACATATTTACATATATACTAATTTGTTTGAAAATAGTTGAACATAATAAAAAGAGAACTAGCTATTACAAAATTTTATAATAAGGAACAAATGTTAAAAAATGGAACTTTAATACATCAAATAACACCTAGATTATTAAAAAAAAAAAAAAGGAAGGAAAATTCAAAGTATTGCACATAACGTCTTTTTTTGGGGCCTTTTCTTCAAAATCAAAATTTCAAGTTTAAATTACTTTAAAATATTTAAAATACAAATTTGAACTTCTCAAATTTGTAATTTCAAAATTGAAAATTGAAAATTGAAGTTTGAAATTTGAAAGTTGAATTTGAAATTTGAAATTTGAAAGTTGAATTTGAAATTTGAAATTTGAAACTTGAAATTTGAAATTTGAAGTTTGAAATTTGAAGTTTGAAATTGTAATTTGAATTTTGAAATTTGAAAACTTAAGCATTATTTATTAGCTAAAAATGTTATTGAAAAAAAATCAAATAAACTAAAAATGTTATTCAATAACATATAATTTCAAGACAAATAAATAAGTATATAAAAAATAAAAAATCCCCCGTCCTGTCCTGTCCCGTCCCCCTCAAAACCCGTCCCATCCCGTATATATAGTGGGACGGGATGGGACTTATTTTTGTCCCCCCAATCCCGGTCCCCCCAAAATCCCCCAGAACCGTCCCCCGTCCCGTCCCGTCCCCCTTCGTCCCGTCCCCCAGTCCCCGTCCCCGTCCCCTTGCCAGCCTTACCGATGACTTCAATAGTGCTTACAATGGAACGAACATGAATGCATGAGTACAATGAGGCCAAATGAAGTTGGATAGACAATATGTTAACTTTTTGCATCTCGTTGTGATTAGCCATTTATCGAATTGATTCTCTTGTGATGACCATTGCACACTAGCAAAAGTGTGTAGTCTTGTTTGACTTAAGTGTCCATGCCTTGTGTGATTAGCTTGCTTCGAACTATGCACAAATAAACCCACAATTTTCCCCGTTAGTCTGATTGATTTAGTAAGGTGTGCTCTTGAAATGATCTTAAGCAACTTTAAAGAGTGAGCCAAATTTGACATATACATCTTTTTTGGCCTACTCGTGAGTGTGTGAAACTCTTTTGAACACCCTTTGAGCCTTACCTTTCTTTGGAAGAACGTTGATGAAACTTAGACCTTACTTGATCTACTACCTATAATCCTCTTGATTTGTGGTTTAGTTAATAACCAACTTAGGCTAAAAGCCTAAGTTGGGGGTGTGGTGAAAAAGGAAAAGGAGAAGTCAAGAAGTGCAAGAAAAGTCTCCCTTAACCCATGGTGTTGCGGAAAACTGGAAACCCTCTATCTAAAAAAAGAAACTGTGGAATAAAATACAAAAGAAGTCGGGTTTCCAAGCAATCCATGGAGATGAATAAAAAGATGACTTGGAAGCACTAGAAAAAGAATTGATAAAGGAAAAGAAGGGAATGCTTTGAGAATACCACATCTCACGAGGAAAAAGTCACTGAGCCTAAATAACCATACCTTTGCACTCATCCCCATTACAAACCTTAGAAAGACCTTTTTGATCTTGAGTGAGCCAAACCGAAAATCGATGGGAAAATAAGGGTAAACCTATAGGTGAAAACATGCATTGTGTTCCTCTTTTTGAGTGTGAGTGTTGCATCTGATTCCTGATCTTTAATTGATTAACCTCTTTGTGAGCATGAGAATCTTTGGTAGTGGTGTGGCACAACTTGAATCTTTGAGTACACAATTGATCTTTGCATAAGTAATTTGAGTCTTGTTGTGAATGTTCATAATTTAGTCTTGTGTAGCACTATTTGAGACACCTTGTTGAACGGCTGAACTTGAGTTTACTTGAGGATAAGCAAAAGTTTAAGTTGGGGGTGTTGATGAGTCCACAAATTGGACTAATTTAGGGCTTTATTTTAATAAAAATAGTGTCCTCAAATGCTTATTTATTCTAAATATCTGATGAAAACACTTAAGTTTAAGGTATTTGAAGTTTTAGTGGAAGCATGGACACTTAGGCGCAAAAAGGAATAAAAAGGCTGAAAAGAATGAAGAAGCTGAAGCCTGAGTATCTCCAATCACACTTGGCAATTCGCCGAAGGAACACATTCCGCCTTTTGTTCCAGTACGCGAAGCCTTGAAGGAGCAGGATAAAAAAGGAGATGAAAGAAGTGGTCGGCGTATCGCCGAATAGTTTCGCGAAGCAGTACTATGTCGCCCAATGACACAGAGCACGATGATGTTGAAAGCTAGTGCAAGACGGCGACGAACTACACCAAAGGGCGAATCGCCGAGTTAATCGGCAATTCCGACTAACCTCGCTGAACTATCCGCCAACACTAATTTCTGAAGTCTATAAATACTAAACTTGATTATTAATTTTGAGGAGCCTGAACATTATTATTAATTTTCACTTTTACAACATCAGTTTTAGTATTTTTCTCTCAAGTTTGTAGAGGGTTTTCTAGGAGACTTGAAGAAAGAAGTTCATCTTCCCCAAGTTGGAAGTGGGTCTTCTCTATTCTTCTTCCTTTGCTTAAATTAATTTTTAATTTCTTATACCCATTTGATATCATTATCATTTTAGGTGTATTTTGTTATCCCTTGATGAGTGGCTAAAAACCCCCATTCTTATGCTGTGATTTAGCAAATATGTGTTGATATTATTGCTGGGTCTTGCTTACTGATAGGTTAGATGTATTTTAATGGTGATTTCACCTAGTGTTTGTGGTTTAATTTAATGGGTTTGTAGTTACAAATACAAAGGCACCCATGTGTTTTTGGCTTGCTCGAGAGGGAGGTCGCGAAACCAAGACTGCTACACTGATGGCATAAGGAGTGGGTCGACATGAGGTTCAGCCCTAAAGGGTGAGCCCTAGTCCCATATCCTAACACTCAGCTTGAGAGAGTGAGTGGGGTAAGCCATAGTCTGACCTTCATTCGGCGAATGGGTGTCCGAGAGGAACCCATTTGAAATGGAGTAAGTTGCCCGAGAGGGAACTTATTTCCATCTAAAGCTTGGCCTAGTCAATATTATGTTGCAATTTCCTATCGAAAGCATACACCCAATGATTTATATCAATATATATTCCAGTCACACCACAAAAACTTCTCCCCATGCTTGATTTTCTCTTTATTTTTGTTGTTTCAGCTACTTGTGACAAAACCCCCTTCGATATTTGACACTTGTGTCACCCACTTGAATTTACTTTGATTTTATTCGATAATTTCTCATACTACAGCTAACTATAACAAAATTTTAGCCTAACTACTATTTTCACTACCACTCCCTTGGGACACGACCCCAACCCTTGGTTGTGTTACTATATTATCGACGATCGTAGACACTCGTACTGTTGGTTAGTGTCGTTGGTCACGATAAGCATTAGTTTATCCCTCATATTCATCGTTTAGAAGTTTTCTATAGCCACCATACGTCATTTATTAATATATGGGATTGACAATTCAGTCACATGCTCGTCTGTTTAGTTTTTATGCGAGTTACACCATTGTGGATCTTTGGAACCTTGAACGGTAAGTTTTGATCAAAACTTCAAGAGGATGCCTTTAGAATAAATTCTAATGGTTCTATCAGCTCCACAAGGGTCATTTTAGGCCAGTGGCATAGTCGACATCACTCCCGAGGCTTTCAGTGCGAGTCTGTGCAATTAGTCCTTCTAATTTTAAAGTTAAGGCCTAAGTTTGACTTTAGTCAACATTTTGAGTAAACGAGTCTGGATGAGCTAATGCGTGGTTAGCTTTGGAATATTGAATTTTCTCTAGAATGACCCCTTGCATCATGCCTCAAACTCAACGGGTGCAACTAACACCTAATGCCAAAACATAGACCTGAGTCGACCATGCTGAACCATTTGCTAATAGTGCATAGTAGCCACACATAGTTAAGAAAACAAACGAGAGTATCTCAGCTTAAAAATAAGCCCTCAGTCGGCATGGCTACTATCCAAATCCATATAAAGGAAATGACTACTCCCAACAATTCATATAAAGAAGTAACCGACTAGTAGTTAAGTCTTGTTTGGATTGTCGAGGCCACTATGATATCTAGAAAATGTAAACGCTATATATCAAAACAATACACTAAAGAACCATCAAACTTTAGCAAACCAACAAACAAGGTAAACATGGTCGATAACGTGGCTATACAACCCAACACACTAGTTTGAAAGCCTCTACGATAGTAAAGCGTGGTCGAGTTAGAGCCCCGACTTGCCCAAAACTATATACAACTAAAAACAACAAACATCTTAACTCTGGCAGCTCCGGAAGAAGGTGATACCCAACCTATTAACTCAATTGTGCTGCTGGGGAGGTCTATTGAGTCGTTTTTTGGGACTAGGATGTATGAATGCAGCGCCCCCAGGAAATGGGTGTCAGTATGAAATAATGTACCGAGTATGAAAGACAACAAACTAAATAAGTAGGTAGCATAATATACTAGAGGTAATCAGGTAAGGAAAAAAAGAATAAGATAAGCATACTGACCTGCTACTGAATCTAAACATACAACTATACTCGACAACAACCCAACCATACCCCCATACGCTCGACAGGTACAAGAAACAAACAAGACTACCTATCTAGGCTCTATAAGCAAAGAAGGTGCCAAATCAATCTACATACCCGTATCGTAAGCCCTTTGTTCGTGTAGGAAGTTACATAGATCTCTTAGGCGATGATATAACTCTATAGGCTACGCATATCCCTCATAGGCATCAGTACAACCCCGTAGGTAGGATATCCCTCTTAGGCATCAGTACAACCCAGTAGACAACATATAACCCTCTTTGGAGTCAATATATCCTCGTAAGAAACACTTAGTCCTCTTTTAAATCAATATAGCCATGTAGGCATGGCATAGCCCTCTTTGGCATCAAAATATCACCATAAACAAGACATAGCCCTCTTAGGAAATGCCCTCTGAGGCAGTTCATAGCTCTGCAACTAACCACAATAGCCTCAAGGGCAATAACAAACAATTTAATAGGCTAAAGGCAAGCAATTTAGCTATAAACAATCTATACGAATATTCTCTAAGTCGTGCCCTACATAAGGTCATTATTAACAGATTACGAGTCCCAACAAGGAAGGATAACAACCACTCAATCAGCCAAGCACTTACAGTTATGTCTACACGTTCCCAAATGATAAGAACCCTATTATATCGCTTCTAAGGTTTAAGAAAACATGCCCAACGAAGGGAATAACCTTAACATACCTTTTTTGATGAATTCTAGTGGCTTATCAACTTCTACTCGAAAAGCCCCTTGATACTACAATAAGGCAGCACAACAACCAACACACAAGACTGGATAGTAATAATCCTACAAAAGATACAGATTTCTATTGCAACTCATTATTTGTGGCTTACCAAGGCTGGAATCAATGAAAGGAGGGTGTTACCTTAACTTGAGCTCGAAATAAATCTCAATACCTCCAAACACAAAAAACCTCAGCTGCTACAACCACCACGGAAGTAACCCACACAATCCATAAACAAAACTATACCAAAATTACGAGCTCACAACATAGAGCAACTTTCTTGAAGCTTGCAAGATAAAACCACTAAGACCTAAAGAGTATTTTATGGATTTGAGGAGAATTTCTATGTATTTTGGGCTGATGGAACGTGAAAATGGAAAATAAAATGAAGGTGGTTGATTAAATAAAGTTCTCACCGACCTTGACAAGTTCCCACCAAACTTGGCCAACCTCATGTGTCTGCTTGCGTCATCTCGTAAAAATTCAAATATCTCTCTATTCTAAAGTCGTATTAATGAAATGTGTTATGCGTTGGAAACTAGACTAATAAAACTTCAATTCAATAGCTTATGGGCTCCCTAAATCTTAATATATTGGGAGAAAATAACTGAGACATATGACCCAAATTTTAGAGAAAACTTTTAGAAAAACTTACAATAACTTTCACCAACCTTTATTTCACAACTCGCTTAATTTTAAAACATGAGATATGTCCCTTGAACACTTTAAATATGACATATCAGATCATTATTAATTTATCAATCACTCCTTCCTTGATGGTGTGGGTTAATTTAGACATTCTGAAAGTGCGGGTGTTACATCCTCCCCTTAGAAACATTCGTCCTCAAATGATAAATCTGAGTTATGAAGTTAGTTGCCAAAATTTTGGCTAAGTCTCCTCTACAAATTTGACTATCCAGGAACCTTAAATGCAGAAAATTCCTAACTAGACATCTCATAGGATGACACCAATAGTTAAAAATCATAGCTTTGCAATAAGATTTTTAGCAACAATAATACAAAAACAACACCAATATTCATAATCAACAATATGAAAACCAAATTGGTATCTTACTTTAGTGCACTGATATAAATTGATATGCTATCACCTTAAAGTATGAAACAACTGAGGATATTTGGATCTCATGCCATCCTCAGCTTCCCAAGTCACCTCTTTCCTATTCTTGTTTCTCCACAAGATTTAAACAAAAGCCAAATATTTAGTCCTCAATCTTCGAACCTGTCAATTTAATATAGAAACTGGAGTTTCCTCATATGAATATTCCTTTGTGATCTGAATATCTTAAATTGGGACATTCCGAGAAGGGTCTCCTATGCACTTTCACAACACTAATACATGGAAAACTAGATTAACATATTCTATCCCCAAAGGAACCTCTAACTCATAAACCACTTTTCCTACCCTCCGAAAGATTTGGTATGGACCGATAAATCTTGGACTAATACTTTGCTTCTTTCCAAATCTCATAACACCATGCATAGGTAAGACTTTCAAGAATACCCAGTTATTGACACCAAAATCTAAGGCTATTCATCGTACTTCTTAAAATGACTTCTGGTAGGTTTGATCTGTCAATGACCGCTCTCGAATGAGCTTAACCTACTCAAGTGTATGTTGTACTAATTCTGATACAATTAACCCTGAATCTCCTACTTCAAACCAGCGAATGACTAATTTATATTTTAACCCTTACAAAGCCTTATAAGGGCCATCTTGATGCTAAAATGATAACTATTATTATAAGCAAACTCAATAGGAGGTAAGTGGTCATCCCGATTTCCCTTGAAATCTAGCATGCACGCGCGTAACATATCTCCCAACATTTTAATTGTGTGCTCAGCCTGGCCATCTCTCCGATGGTGGAAAGTTGTACTGAGATTAACATGTGTTCCCTGTCCTTTCTAGAAGAACTTCCCAAATTTAGCGGTAAATTGTGTGCCTCTATTAGAGATAATAGATACTGGGACACTGTGCAACCTAATAATATCCCTGATATAAATCCCTACATAGTCTTTGGCTGTGAAAAAAGTCTTAATCGGTAAGAAGTAGCTGATTTTGTTAGCCTATCAACAATTACTCAAATAGAGTCAAACTTATGCTGCGATCGAGGTAGCTAGTAATACATTCCATATTAATTGCCTCCCACTTCCACAAAGGAATGACTATCTCCTAGACCCGCCCAACATGCTTCTGGTGCAGTGTTACACAAACTTAACAATGTCCTTATTCATCCCACACCACCATAGATCTCTTTAATATCATGGTACATCTTCGTCAAACCTGGGTGAATAGAATAATGGGAATGATTTGCCCCTACCATAATATGATGTCGAATCCCTACAACATTTGGACCACACAATTGACCTCTATATCTGAGGACTCCATCTCCTACTATATCAAAGGCTAAAAACTCCTTATTATGAGCCTTGCCTCTGAGCTGCTCTAAGTAGAGATCCTCGTGCTGTCATGCCTTCACTTCTACGATTAAAGATGATACGGTTGTGTTCTGAGCGCTTACCTTATTATCACTTGCCTCTAATAATCTGACTTCCAAGCTAGCTAACTGATGAAGTTCTCGAGCAAATTCATGCCTCTCATCACCTAAATAGGATAAATACCCATTGATTTGTGGTAGAGCTCATCGACTACCACATTCTCCTTCCCTTAATGATATAAAATATCTACATCGTAGTATTTCAGTAAGTCAAGCCATTGATGTTGTCACATATTCAATTCTTTTTGTCTCAACATAAACTGAAGGCTCGTATAATCTGTGAAGATGTCAACATGAACACCATATAGATAGTGTCTCTAGATCTTTAATGTATGCATTACTACAACCAACTCTAAATCATGGGTTGGGTAGTTCTTCTCATGCTTCCTCAACTGCCATGAAGCATATGAGATCACCTTACCATGTTGCATCAAAACACATTCTAACCTAACACCCAAAGCTTCGCAGTACACTCCATAGCCCTCTGAACCCTCTAGAAAGGCTAGGACTGGTGCTGATGTCAACTTGTCCTTTTGCTCCTGGAAATTATGCTCATAAGACTCAGTCCACTGAAACTTAACTATTTTCTGAGTCAACTTTGTTAGTGGTGATGAAAGCGAATAAAACACCTCTACAAACCTTCTGTAGTACCCATCTAACCCTAGGAAACTATGAACCTCTGTCAGAGTTGTGGGTCTAGGCTCAGTTTTTACGGCCTCAATCTTTTATGTATTAGCCATAATGCCCGCATCTGATACAATATGGCCTAAGAAAGCCACAAAGGTCAATCAGAACTCACACTTAGAGAAATTTGCTAAAAGTTCCTGATCTTGGATAGCCTAATGGATCGCTTACAAATAATCTGCATGCTCAACTTTTGAACTTGAATACACAAAAATATCATCAATAAATACAATCACAAACAGGTCCAGATATGGCCTGAATATTCTATTCATCAGGACTATAAACATTGTTGGGGCATTGGTCAATCCAAAATACATGACCAAAAACTTAAAATGTCCATATCTGGTTCTATAAGCTATATTGAAATATTTTTCTACCAAACTCGTACGTAATGGTACCCTAATCTCAAATCAATATTTGAGAAGTACTTAGCACTTTGTTGCTAATCATACAAGTCATTGATCCTTGGATGAGGATACATATTATTTATAGTCATCTATTGAGCTGTCGATAATTGATACATATCCTAAGATAGCCATTGTTCTTTCTCACAAATAATACTAGTACACCCCATGGTGTGAAGCACTATGCCTGCTAAATCCTTTATCCAACAAATCTTTCATATAATCCTTCAACACCCTTAGCTCAGCAAAAGGCATTTTATAATGAAGGACAAATATGGGTTTTGTACCTGGTAGCATATCAATAGAAAAATCAATTTCCCATTTTGGTGGAATACCAGGAAGCTCATTTGGAAATACATATGGAAATTCATTAACCACCGAAACAGATTGGAGAATTGGTGGTTGTGCATCTATACCTTGAACTCGGAAAAGATGATAAATACAACCCTTATTAATCATCCTCCTTGCCTTAAGATAGGAAATAAACCTACCTTTTGGCGCTACTATATTACCTTTCCATTCTCGCACTGCCTCTCCTGGAAAATGTAATATAAAAATCTTTGTCCAACACTCAACATTAGAATAACAAGATGCTAGCCAATCTATAACCATAATGAAGTCGAAATTGACCATCTCTAACTCTACCATGTCTATGGTCTAAAGAGTTCTGATGTTCAATGATTTATTTTGTGCAACCTAGATAGACTCTCTTGGCAATAATAGACTCACCAATTGGTGTAGACACAATAAAGAGTCATATAATGATTCTACTGCTAAACATAACTCCCCCAACAAATAGAGTAACATAGCATATGGTAGAGCCTGGATTTATCAAAGCATAAACACAATAAGAACAAACAACCAATGTACCTATCATAACATCGGTGATGACTTTGAGTCTTGTCTGTAAGCAAGTGCACGTGCACTGTTTTGGCCACTACAAGAACTAGATGCTCCCCATCTACCTCTCCCTCTACGTGCTGAATTCTAAGGCCTACGCCTTGTAGAATGTGATGATGAGGAAAAACCTACTCCTAAACCAGTCGGTTGAGACATACCACCCTGACTTTTGGTTGGGCACTTCCTCCACACATGACCCTCCTGCCCAAAAGAATAATAACATGTGGAACCCTACCTACATCTCTCGAAATGGATCTTACCACATATATCATAACACAGCGGGGCTAACCTAGCCTATCCTGAATTCCTTTGTTGTTGAGAGCCTGATGCTCCTGAACCCTCATTTGAACCTGAGTGTCCACACCGATCAAGTCTAATACCTTGGAAATTCTGTAGTGGATGTTTGGGTGGCTTACTAGAATATCGAGGTTTGGGACCACCCTAAAAGTAGTCAATGTGAACTAGCGAGCCTAGCCCTCTTCTACTGATCTCTTTCAACCCTCTCCCTTTTATACTACTGATGTGAACGCTCTTCTATGCTTTGTGCAAATGCCTGAATTTGAGAGATATCCATATTATCATTTAGTGCAGTGATAGTGCAAGCATAGATATAGTTTGAGTCAATCCCTCCTGCAACTCTTCGAACCTTGTCATGAATCATATCAACAAATGTTGGTGCATTCCTAGCCAATGAATAAAATCTCAGCCCATACTTCCGGACACTCATGCTTCCCTATCGAAGGTTTAGGAACTGATCTACTCAGACATCCAAAATCTCCTGAGGTAGATAGTGATATATGAGAGATTCATTAAAGCTATCCCAAGAGGGTGGAGGTGCATCTTTCTCCCTAGATCTCTTCAAACTCTTGTACCACAATACTGTAACATCACACAATCGAAAGGCTGCTAACTCAACTGGCTCAGTCCCTGAGGCATGCATGACCCTGAAGATCCTGTGAAGATGATCGACAAAATGTTGAAGGTCTTCCCTATGATGTTTCCCTGTAAAATCTAGAGGATGCAAGGATAGAAATTCACGAACTCGCAAACTTCCAGCCCTTCGGAAGGTCCGACAACTCCTGGCAACGGGCTAGTGCAGTGCAATGACTAATTGTGCTAACATACACTTTGTACTCTTGAAGTCATGATCAGATTGAATAGAAGGAGCTGGAGGTGGTACTTCTTGTTGTGTCGGGGGTCCTGTATCCTTTAGAGGCTCTTGAATTGGCGGAGAAACTATATGGGGCTTAGAAGATATCTCCTCATGGGTCTCACGATGAGCTGTCTCAAATGGGGCCTCGTGGGTACCCTCACCTACAATGGTATCTAGCCCTAGGATAGATGAGGTCTATCTGGTGTGAGCCATCTCTCTGTATACAAAAATCAAATATAAGTCCAGAAAGTAATTCCTTAAGACCCAACTCTATAGCACGAGGTGAGCAAAAGAAGGATATCCAATCTAACATGCAATTTACCTTCCTGCGTATAGAATGTGGTTCACAACACATTTATAAGAAAGAATCTATAAGATACATCTTGAAGAATCCCTAGGATACGATGTTCTTATGATACCAAGTTTGTCACACCCCAAACACAAAGGGTGCAACTAGCACCTAATGCCAAAACATAGGTTTGAGCTGACCCTGCTGAACTATTTGCTAGCTAATAACGTGTAGTAGCCTTACATAGTTAAGAAAAAAATCAGTGTATCTCGTCCTAAAAATAATCCCTCGGTCGGTAAGGCCCCTATCAACAACTATAGAAAAGACTACTCCCAACAATTCATATAAAGAGGTAGCCAACAAATAGATAAGTTTTTTTTGGGTCTTTCAAGCTACCATGATATCTAGAAAAATGTAAATGCTATATATCAAGTTAACACACCAAACAACCATCAAACTTTGGCCAACAAATAAACAAGTAAAACTTTGTCGATAACATGAGTATACAACCCAACACACTAGTCTAAAAACCTCTAAGAGTAATAAAGTTTGGTCGGGACAGGGCTCCGACTTACCCAAAAACTATATACAACAAAAGCCAACAAACCTATTAACTTTGGCAGCTCCGAAAAAAGGGGCTAGCAAACCTAGTGGAACTCAATTGTGCTGTTGGGGAGGTCTATCGAGTCGGTTGACAAGACCTGCGGCATGAATGTAGCTCCCCCAAGCAAAAGGGAACAGTAAAAAATAATGTGCCGAGTATGAAACTGTCACGACCCAAGGGTACCCCCTAAACGTAACATGGCACATGAAATCCTTAAAGGGACCCAAGTAAGCCACTTAGCTTATCATCATCACATAAGTATAGAATAATAAAGAATAAAACACAATTTTAAGTCTTTAAGAAAAATTTCATAGAAGTAAAGCGGAAGTCTAGACATAGTCTCATTAAGCAATCTACTACAATTGGAGTCTCAAAATAATAGGGTCACAATGCTTAGAATAGAGAATATGAAAATGTCTAGTAAAACTAAAGAAATGAAACAACAATAAAGCTCTTATCCTCGAATCAATGAGGACATACAGTAAGCTTGAAGAGTAGTCAACCCAAGATTGAACTAGAAGGAATGGCCTTAAATGCCGGAACGTACACTTAGTAGAATAGAATAAATATGGGTTAGTATAATTATTACACTAAGTATGGTAGTTATGCATGAAAACCATTAAAGATGCTAAAACGGGACATTTTAGTTGAAACCAATGCATTTGATCAAGTTTATAAACTATCATAGAAATAAGTGCAAAAACATAAATACAAGCATATTCAAAGTCTTGATCATCTCAACATAAAGGAAACAAACTATAAGAACAGTTAAAACCACCTTGTGCAATGTATGAACAATATCCCATACTCCTATCCACACTAAGGAAAGCTTATTAAGTGATTATAGTTGATAACTCCAACTCTAGTTCATTCTATCAAATGGGATTAGACATAGACCATGAGAGCTTAATCATGGAATCTGGTGTCTACCCCACACCGAACAGGGGTTGTCCTACTTGCCTAAGGTAGAACTAGAATTCTTAGCTTATGTGTATCCACTAGCTAAAGACCTATGTGGGCACATAGTTCATTGGATAAGGAGATTGTTACTAGAAACCCGACCTCTACTAATGTGAGGGCTTCCATCCCAAGAGATTGTTCCTAGAAACCCGACCTCTACTAACGTGAGGGCTTCCATCTTATATCACTATCCTCTTGGTGCTAACCATAAATACCATTGATTTTATATTAAGTCTTGACTTAACTTAAGATTCAGGAAGAATGTCTTGACACTTTATCCCACAACTTATTCTAAAGCTCCTAGGTTCATTAGGGGAGACTAGTCTTCAACCCTTGGAACCACAATATGTTACAAACCTTTCACATTATAATCTGTTCATACCTAAGTGTGTATATGAGGATAATCATCCAATCAACTCAACAATTAGATTATAATATAATTACTTTACTCTCAAAGCAATCCAATTGGATACACACAAATCTCATACGTATAGTCGATTCTCATGTTTTACCCCTCAAGGCTATAGATCACATTAAACCAATTAATTTAGGATTACTACATTAGATATAGATGGTGACATGATTCAATAAACTAAACTACATTAAGAACAATCTCATAATTTCTACAATTCACCGAATTCACAAGTCACAAACTAGGGTTATGGGGAAAACATGGATTCATGGGGGATTTTATCATAAAAACCTTGATAATCAACAATTCAATCATAATATACATTAACTAAATCAATGTAAACGTTTTGAGAAGAATCCATGGCTTAGAATAGAAACCCTAGGTTTTTCTCACGCTCCGAGCTACCCCCGAGACGCGGACACATGACCTAGGATCACAAGTGACCCCAAGCTAACCCTACTGGCATAATCATGAGCATACTAAAGATATTAAACTGATGCGGAAGCTAAATCATAAATAAAATGAAAAGATGGGGAATACCCATATACTATAACTGAGATAAATGAAAACTGATGAGTTTAATACAAAGAAGATACTAACTCAATACTACACTAAATCTAACTATGTCTGAAAATAGCCTCTAACTGACTAGAAATGCTGGGACAGGCCCCAGCTAAGTCTAGCAAAACTGAAACTAAATGACTAAAAGCATTGAAAAGAAACTCATGACTATTGTCCTCGGAGAATGAGGACTCACCACTGATTCTGCTGAACTGGAAATCTAGAACCGATCTAAACGTGATATGGATGCTGAGAACTTGAACCTACATCACAAGAAGATGTATCGCAGAGTATGTGTCAGTATTTGAAAGGTACTAAGCATGCATGATAGAATACAACTGAAATAACATATAACTGAACAAAGCAAATAAGCAATGATATAATATGAACATGATATGGATAATGAATGCTGAGATAACTGAAAGCAGTGACCAATCTATAACATGCTGAAACTGAATACTGGATATACTGATAAATGGTCAATGCAATAGAATCTGACTAAACTGTGGGAGCTACTAATAACCGATAATAAAACCACATGAGCTAAATGTGGATTCCGATGTATACGCCCCATCGAGAGGACCCAATATACCTTGCCAGAGGTATCGAGGCATGCTGGCGTGATCATTGAAATGATGCCCACATAGGGGACTTACAACCTACGTGGCTAGTAGTTCTGGGACTATATGGGTAAGATGAACCCTAGTCCAACTTGGTATTATGCTACTCCCAATGGATTAAGTAATCAACACATTATGACTGAATTTCTGTAAGTTACTAGATACCTCAAACTGAAAATGCAAACTGAGAATGCAACAATTAAACTGATATTGATGCATTAATAACTGAGGCATGTATAACTGAATAACTGAAATATTTGACCTAGCATGTGTAATTCAAGAACTAAAGAAATACATAGCAAGGGTTCTAGAATTCATGCATTAAACTAAATATTAATGTACTAATCTGATTTGGATCATTCTAACAGCTAAGAACCCAACAATTCTAACATTTAAGAAACCCTAGGTCTAGTCATAATAAGGGAAGCAAGAAACTGACTGAAAACTAGGGACCTAATGGGTGAAAGGAACCCACTAGTGAAATTCCATATACCTGGTGACGAATTCTACGGAGAAATCTTTAGATTTCAAGGCTTGAACTGATGGAATCTTGCTGCGTTCTTGAACTAGGGTTCTTGGCCTCTTATCTCCTCTTACGCTCTAATTTCTCTAAGTTTTGATTAATGATTTGACTTAGATAAGTTCTAGTTATGTTTCTAGGCTTAACTGACTAAAACCTCATAATTTAGGGTCTAAATGACGTAGCTTAGGGGCAAAACGAACAAGGAAAAAACTAAAAGACCCCTGACTTAAAAGTGGTCAGAGTCATTGACGAAGCTAATTGACGGGCCACGAGTTGACTGACGGTCCATACTAGTCGACATTTGTTCGCGACTGAAGACTGAAAGTTGACTGGCCCATCAATGGATATGACTAACGGGCTGTGAGTCGAATGACAGTCTGTACTGGTCGACCGTCGTTTGCTACTGAGACTGAAAGTTGACTGGCCCATCGACGGAGATCACTGATGGGCTATTAGTCGACTGACGGTCCGTAGTTAACTTCCGTCGGTGGCACCTGCAAGTTCTGAATATCTAGAATTCTTGTTTTTTTGGTATGTTTCTGATACGGGGTGTTACAGTTTTGGAGACTTTATCAACTTTGAAATAGAGAATTTGAGGACTTCATGGATGGAAAGTTACCTATGAATCAAAACCACCATACCTCAATTGAAGAATCTCCACTAATTTGGGTAGAAAAAGTGAGTTCTTGAGCCCTAGACCTTATCTTCTTCTTCTTCTTCAATGTGGGTTTTAGAGAGAGAATTTATTGGAGAGGGTTGAGTTGGTTATTATTTGGGTAGTTAAGATTATGAGGTATATGGGTTATTCAATGGCTTAAAAATCCTTTTATATGTGTAAATAATCAACTAAAACCGACCTCACTTAATAATAACTAACATAGAAATTTACCCCTTTACCCCTCCCTTGGTCAAGATTCACCAGATTGCAGGCATGACCTACGCCTAGGACCTATGGTCCATAGGTTGGCCTACTCGCTGTCCTGCAGGTCCGTAGGTCATGACCTGCAGCCTACTTTTGGGGGTTTGACCCATGACCCCCACCTATGGGGTGTAGGTGCCCTCGTGGGTCACTACCGAGGTGACTTTTCCAGGCCTTTTCCTCAAGGACCCATGGTTGGACCTTGGGGTTTAGGCCTTGACTTTATAACATGCACACATGAAATTTAAGGCATGAGGAGGTATTTTCTAAGCTTTAACCCTAACGTCAAGCTTTACTTATCCTACTAGGTTCATGTTAAACACTAGTTTAGTTTACAACTTTCTAGAATGTTACATTATCTCCCCCTGGGGAACATTCATCCCCAAATGATGATCTAAACACCAAACTAACTTAGAAACTCAAGTCTAGCAGCCCATCATGCATGAAACATCAAAAATGTGCAAAACTCACAAATGCACTATTCAAAGGAGGTAACCTCAACTCCATCTCAAAACATAATCAATGCAATATAAGGTAGTAGGAACTACATCTAACAACCCAATATGCATGAAATTCATTACTTCTCATTTTCATAAGAGGAACTAACTTTTTCCCAACTAAATAATGCTCAACACAACATCATGGAGCCAATATGCCAATACTTTCAAAAGCACACTAAAGCATGTTCATCAATACATCCCATGAAGTTAAATATGTAATTCATACTAAATGCACAACAATATGAGGAATATTACTTATGAAAGCTCATTTTCTTATTAAACATGAATTTCATCAAGAACATGAATAATCTAAGGAAACCATGATCAACACATAATTCACATGTGACTTCCAAAACAAGGAAATTCTAGAGGAATTACTTACCTCAAGCTTGAATATGAGTAGAAGAAAAAAGGTGAGGATAACGGGACTTCATATCGGCCTTGGCCTCCCATGTAGCACCCTCAACCAAATGATTTCTCCACATAACCTTTACGGAAGCTACTTCCTTGTTTCTTAACTTTTTCACTTTCCAGTCCAAAATTTCTACTGGAACTTTCTAATAGGATAGACTTTCATCAACTCCCAAACCTTCTAAAGAAATGATGGTCACCGGATCCCCAATGCACTTTTTAAGCATGGAAATATGAAACATCGGGTGAATCGGAGCCATCTCATTTGGTAAGTCTAACTCATAAGCAATTTTCCCAATATGTTCTAAAATTTGATAAGGTCCTACAAATTGGGGACTAAGTTTCCCTTTCTTGCCAAACGTCATCACGCCCTTAATGGGTGATATTTTCAAATAGACCCAATCCCCAAATTCAAATTCTAACTCCCTTCTCCTCACATCGGCATAAGACTTTTTCCTACATTGAGTTATTTTCAACCTCTCTCTAAAGAATCGAACTTTCTCAATAGGTTCATAAACCAACTTCGGCCCAATAAGAGCAATGTCACCTACTTCAAACCAACCAACCGGAGATCTACATCTCCTACCATACAAAGCTTTAAAAGGAGCTATACTGATACTTGAGTGGTGACTATTATTGTAGGCAAATTCTACCAAGGGCAAGTGGTCATCCCAATTACCTTTAAAATCTATAATGCATGCCCTCAACATTTCCTCTAGAGTTTGAATGGTACGTTCCGCTGGACCATCCGTTTGAGGGTGGAAAGCGATGCTAAGCTTCACCTTAGTGCCAAGCCCTTTTTGGAATGACTTCCAAAAGTGAGAAGTAAATTGAGGACCCCGATCCGAAATGATAGATAGAGGAACCCCATGCAACTTCACTATTTCCCTTGTATACAACTTGGCATAGTCTTCTGTCGAGTGAGATACCTTGACGGGAATGAAGTGGGCTGAATTGGTCATCCTATCAACAATGACTCAAATCGAATCATATTGCCTTCAAGTACGGGGTAACCCCACAATAAAATTCATATTCACCTCTTCCCACTTCCAAGTGGGAATTGGCATATCTTGCAAAAAACCTCCCGACTTTCGGTGCTCAACCTTGACTTGTTGACAATTAGGACATTTGGCTACAAATCTCACAATATCCTTCTTCATACCATTCCACCAAGAGACTTTCCGTAGATCACGGTACATCTTGGTGGTTCCCGGATGAATCAAATATCTAAAACCATGACCCTCTTCTAGAATTTGCTCTCTTTGCCCATCCACATCCAAAACACATAATCTACCTTGGTATCTAAGTACCCCATCTCCCCCTTAGGAGAAAGCCTCAACGGATTTCCCAAGTACCGATTCTTGCAACTCCATCAATATAGGATCAATGTGTTGCTTAGACTTCACATCTACAACAAAAGATGATTCGGAGCCCTTATGAACTGTCAAACCACCCTTGGGAGAATCTACTAGTTGGACACCTAATCGGGCCAACCTATGCACATCACAGACTAACTCTTTCTTTTCATCCTCTCTATGGGTCACACTACCCATGGATAGTCCACTAATTCAAGTCCTTTTGGGTAAACACATATTGAAGAGTTTGGTGATTAGTGAAAACATCTACATGGACCCCATACAAGTAATGTCTCCATATTTTAAAAGCAAATACCACCGCCGCTAATTCAAGATCATGAGTCGGACAGTTCTTCTCATGTACCTTGAGTTGCCTTGAAGCATATGAAACCACTTTACCATGTTGCATGAGTACACACCCCAACCCTACTCTCAAAACGTCACAATATACCACAAATCCATCGGTACCCTCCGGTAAGGTCAATACCGGACGAAAGTAAGTCTATCTTTCAACTCTTGGCAGCTTTTCTCACAAGCCTCCGACCACACAAACTTAGCTTTCTTTTGAGTCAAAGCCGTCAACGGAGAATAAATGGAGGAAAAACCCTCAAAAAAATCTTCTATAATAACCGGCCAAACCCAAAAAGCTTCTAATATTGGTAGGAGTTAAAGTTCTAGGCCAACCCTTGACCGCATTCATCTTTTTGGGATCTACCTCAATACCCTTGCTAGACACAACATGGCTAATACCAACCTCAACCAAAACTCACATTTACTAAACTTTGCATATAATTGGTGGTCTTTAAGGACTTGTAATACAATCTTCAACTGACTCATATGATCAGCCTCACTCCTTGAATAGATCAAAATATCATCAATAAAGACAATTACGAACATATCAAGTTATTGTCTAAACATCCTATTCATTAGATCCATGAATGCCGTCGGGGCATTAGTTAGACCAAAAGACATTATGAGGAATTCATAGTGACCATATCTTGTTCGGAAGGTTGTCTTGGGAATGTCAACCCCCTAACCCTTAGTTGGTGATAGCTCGAACGTAGATCAATCTTTGAAAAGTAACTAGCCCATTGGAGTTGGTCAAACAAATCGTCAATTCTAGGAAGGGGATACTTATTCTTTATGGTCACCTTGTTCAATTGGTGGCAATCAATACCCATTCTAAGGGACCCATCCTTCTTTCTCACAAACAATGTCGGAGCACCCCAAAGAGAGATAGTCGGTTGAATAACAACCTTGTCTAGCAAATCCTTTAGTTGTTCCTTTAACTCTTTCAATTTGGCCAGAGCCATTTTATATGGAGGGATGGATATGGGTTATGTATCCGGAAAAAGATCAATGCCAAAATCTATTTCCCGTTCAGGAGGAATGCCGGGAAAGTCATCAGGAAAGACTTCCAGAAACTCACTCACCGTGGGGACCGACTATAAAGAAGGGACCTTGGACTCAACATCCATCACCCTAACAATACAATAAATGCACCCCTTGGAGATCATTTTCCTAGCTTTGAGACAAGAAACAAATTGACCTCTTGGAATAGAATTCTTCCCTTTCCACTCTAAAATTGGCTCTTTTGGAAATTGAAATTTGACCACCTGGGTCCTACAATCTATTGAAGCATAACATGCATACAACCAATCCATGCCCAAAATTACATCAAAATCAAGCATGTCTAACTCAACCAAATCCACCAAGGTAACTTTGTGAGACAAAGAAATAGGACAACTTCTATAGACTCTTTTGCCACTACCGAGTCAACAATCGGGGTGGAAACCGAAAAAGGCTCTACTAATATTTTGGGGAGTATATTTCAAACTTTATAGCCACAAGAGATGTAACAAAGGACAAAGTGGCACCGGGATCTAATAAAGCATAAATATCAATAGAAAAGACTTGCAACATACCGGCCACCACATCCGGGGAGCTATCTTGGTCACCTCTTGATTGAAGAGCATACAAAAGGCTTTCCTTTTGAGCATTGGAGTTGGACCCGCTTGGAGGAGTTTGTTTTCCTTCTCTCCCCTTGTCCATTAGTGTCGGACAATCTCTCACCTTGTGGCCACTCTTGCCACACCCATCTGAGCTAACTAAATATTTGCCTTCATGCTTACTACTACATTTTGCACAATTAGGCCTAGCAACATAAGAACCACCACTATTACCTCCTTGAGGTTTAGGGTTGGAGACCCTATCCTTGTCAACCCTTGGAGTACTAGAGGAGCCTTGATTGGAGAACCTTTTCTTGAACCTTGGCCGACCTTTCCCATCAGACTTAGTATTGGAAAAATTACCTTCACTGGTTCTAGCCCTCTTTACTTCTTCTGTTCATCTTCTTGAGTTTTGTCTCCTCAATTTGTTGAGCATATACCATGAGCCTTGAAATATCCATGTCATGATGGAGCATTTCTGTACGACATTCTTTTTCAACCAAACCGAACACTCCCATCACAAATTTATTCATTCTAGCCCTCGAGTTTCCCACCAAGGTTGGAGCATATTTGGATAATTGGATGAACTTGAGAGAATACGCTTTCACACTTATATCCCGTTGTCGAAGGTTCATGAATTCTATCAACTTTTGCTCCCTCAACTTTAGGAGGAAAAACCTATGAAGGAATGCTTCTTTGAATACCTCCCAATTTATGGGACCCGCTCCTCTTGGCCTCTCATCCTTCCGTTGTTCATACCAAATTTGAGCTACATCTTTTAGTTGGTAGGTGGCTAGATCCGCCTTCTCCTCCGAAGACACCTTCATAGCACCAAGTATCTTGCTAACTTCATCAACAAAACATTGGTGATCTTCTTCCATATTGGAACCAAGAAACTCGGAGGGGTTCATCCTAGAAAAATCCCTCAATCTCAAAGACATAGAACTCACATTAGGATTCACACGAGGTTCAACATCCCTAGTGGCTTGAGCCGTCATAGCTTGGGCTTGAGTTGTTACGGCTTGAGCGTGGGACGTCATGACTTGAGTTTGGGCTGTCATGGCTTGAGTTATCATTTGCATAGTAGCGCTAAATTCTCCTTGAGTCATATTTTCGGTTACCACATCAACCAGAGCTTTCTCATCTTGAGGAGCTTGGTTACTTTGAGGAACTCCTTGATTAACATTCTCCTTTTCCACCCTTCTTGTGTTTTCCCTTCGTGTATTCATTTCCTGAAGACACATGAGAAGGATTAGAAGGATTAGAAGGAAGACTTTATAGAGTTAAACTCTATGGCACAACTTAAGAATAATGAAGGAAATGTAAGTTCCTAACATCTTATGGCCTCTCACTCATAAATGTGGCGCGCTTCACACTATGAACAAGACTCTACTAGACGTGGCTTATGAGACATAATCCTAGAATCATTCTAAACCTTTTTCTCTAATAACCAAGTTTGTCATGACCCAAGGGTACCCCCTAGACATAACATGGCACATGGAATCCCGAAAGGGACCCAAGTTAGCCACTTAGCTTATCATCATCACATAAGTATAGAATAATAAAGAATAAAACACAATTTCAAGTCTTTAAGAAAAATTTCATAGAAGTAAAGCGGAAGTCTAGACATATTCTCATTAAACCATCTACTACAATCGGAGTTTCAAAATAATGGGGTCACAACCCTTACAATAGAGAATATGAAAATGTCTGGTACAACTAAAGAAATGAAACAAAAATAAAGCCCTTGTCATCAGATCCATGAGAACATACCACAAGCTTGAAGAGTAGTCAACCCAAGCTTGAACTAGAAGGAATCCATAACAACTCGGAAAAAAATTCATAGGTTGAACTAGAGCCTAAGCGTAAGGTCAATACCTATAAAATAATTTCCCCTAGGTTAGTAGACCATCTAAGCATGTTATGGGGGGTTTAGGAATCAAGTCCAAAGGGAGGAGTGCCAAGTAAAAGGGTAAGCCAAAGCCAAAGGCCAAGGCTGCCCAAAATTTGGAGCTACTGCCTCAAACTCCACGGTCATCACCACAACTCATGGTCATAACCACGGTCAGTGGGAGGCTTCATGGAGATGCCTTGGACAAAGGAGGGGAGCCTCCAAATGTCCTATACATTTCCCCAACCTTCACGAGAGGGACCACGAGTCATGGTCCACTTCACGACTAGTGAAAGTGGGCGTGAGACCCCCTTAGTTTTTAAGGAGTTGGAGCATTTTAGAGGAGCTACTGCATAAGGAACAACGGGAAACTTGACGGGCTATGGTGCACTTGATGAGTGGGAGGGTGGCTCGTGAACATGCATTGGCATTTGGAGGCAAGGTATGGAGGACCTGTCCATGGCCTTCAAGACCACGACCTTCACTATGAATCGTGGTCATCACCACGGACCGTGGGAGGTCTCATGGTCATGCCTTGGCCTCATGTGAGGTTGGCACATTTGAGGAGGCCATTACCTCAACTCCACGGGAAGGACCATGGTCCGTGGTCATCACCACGGCTGGTGGAGTGGGTCATGAGACCTGGGCGGGGACTTTAAATGAGGGGCTTTTATGTCAATTCCTTTTTAGTCCAATTAAGTAGGGGGTGTTTGGGTACTTTTAGGGGTATTATCTCTATTGTTTTAAGTCAAATTTCACAAGACTTGGTCATAATATACTAACACCCAATTGAAATAAAAAACCTCCCACTTCTCTCTAAAATTCTCTCTCTAGACTCAAGAAGAAGAAGACACTGGAGCTAGAGTTGCTAGAGTTTGAAGGTTCTTCCCAAAATTTCTTGGAATTTCTTAGTTGAGGTATGGTTGATTTTCATCCTTGGGTATCTATCACCCAAGGAGCCCCTTCAAATATATTTTCAAGATATCAAATCCCCCAATTTCTAGGGTTTTCATTCTATAACATGGGTCTTCTTTCCAAAACGTTTTCATTTCTTAATTATGATTGTTTATGGTTTTTTATGATGAATTATGAATATATTGATGTAGAATTGATGTTTATAATGATAATTCCCCATATACCCATGTGTTCCCCATTTTGGTTGATCTTGAATTGATATTGTAGGTTGAATGATATTGTGAATGTGTCAATTGAATACGTTTATGTTGATTAAGCAATTGAATCATCAATTCCTTCTATTTTATGTAAGTAATTGTATAGAGTTGTTTGGATTATGAGTCCAAGACCCTTGAAGGGCAAAGGTACGAAGGTTATGTCTCTTTATGGGAATTGTGTTTGAGAACTTGAATTGCTTAGATAGTAGAGATTCTATATCTATTGTGTAGAGGTGGTATTTATGTAAGGTCCTCTTTCCCTATACCATATACACTTTATTATGTATGTATGTATGTACGTTTATGGTAAGCTTGTTGTGCAATTGAAAGGACATCCTCATAATCACAATACGATTATAATGTGAATGGTTTACTCATATGCTAGTGTTTCTAAAGTGAAAAGAGCATTCTCACTTAAGGAACCTATGAGCTATTATGATGATATGTTGGCATGAGTGCCTAATGAATGTTGATATGAACTTAAGTAAAGGCTAATTATGACTCTAAAATGGAATAATGTGTAGCACCGAGAGGACATGAAAGTGAGATGGGGCCTTATACGTTTGGCAAGTCCGGCCTCCCAATGCATGATATCTCATGAGATGAAAACCTTCTACGTTTAGCAAGTTTGGGTTTCTAGTAGCAATCTCCTTGTCCCATAACTATGTGCCCACATAGGTCTTAGATAGTGGATCCACATAGAAGCTATCATGTTAGTTCTACCTTAGGCAAGTAGAACACCTCTTTTTGGTGTGGGGGTAGAACATCGGATTCCATGTAGCTCACATGGTCTATGTCAGTTATTGCAAGTCTTCCCTAAATAATATGAACATGAACTATGGTAAGGACATGGACTCTAACTAGGATTTCTTAAGGGGTACTACTTAGTGTGAGTGGGGGTATGGGACTTCGCTTATACATTGCACAAGTAGACTCTAAGAGGGGCTGTGGTTAGGTCCTCTTATGGTATGATGTTATGATTACTTATGAACTATGTATGAAAAAGGTATGTATGAATGTTATGGAATATGAATGTCTTCACTCTTATGTATGTTGACTATGACTATGATAAGATATGTATGTTGTTGGTGACCTAACTGGGATACTTAGCTTTTGGTAGGGTTATGGTAGGGTTATGGGACTTTACCTTTGCATTGCACAAGTGTGGCTTTGGGTTGTTTATGTGTTGGGTTGGTTTATGTTTCTTCATAAATGTGCATAATGGTTTCTACACTTGATAAAGGAATGTTTTCAAATAAATGACCCTTTTTATTCATATTTTAAGGATTTTGTGCATGGAATCTATACTAAGTACAATTAATTATGCTAACCCATATTTTCTACTTTACTATGAGTGTAGGTTCCAGTCGTTGATACTTACTACTTTCTTGAAGGTGAAACTTGGGTTGACTATTCCCCCGGCTTGGTGAGTCCTCAAGTTCGAGGACAAATTACCTTTGATTCTAGTGTCTAGTTTCTCCTATGTTCTAGACTATATTGTATTTCCTATTTTGGAGACTTATTGATGTAAAGGGCTTTGACCCTATTTGTACTCTTATGTTAGATGGTGATTAAGACAAGTCTAGTTCCTACTTTACTTATATGAAGAAGTTGACCTCTATTGTAAAAGTTTTTTATTTTTTCATATTTTTCTATGTCTTTTTGTGATGATGAATGCTAAGGGCTTGTATGTAGCCCCTTCGGGGTCAATTACGCCGTGTCACGCCTAGGGGTTACTCTTGGGTCGTGACAAACTTGGTATCAGAGCTTAAGGTTTAGAAAGATTCAAGGGTGATGTCTCATGAACCACATCTAGTAGAGTCTTGTTTATAAGTGTGAAGCGCGCCACACTTATGAATGAGAGGCTATAAGATGCTTAGGAACTTTTCACTTCTTCGATTATTCATTATTCGTGCCTTAGAGTTTTTACTCTATGAAGTCCTTTTCCTAACCTTTTTCTTGTGCATATAGGAATATGAATATAAGAAGAACGGCTGCAGGAAGAGTAGAATAGGAGATTGCTAATGATGAGGGAGTTCCTCACCAAGGTCCACGAGAGGCTCAAGTTCATCAAGCTCCTAATGAAGAGGGAGCTATGACCAATGTGGAGATAAGAACGTCTCTTCAAACCTTAACACATGCTCTAACGGCTCAAGTCACTAGAGATGCTAGTGTCAAAGTGAACCCCAAGGCAAGTACTACCGCCTCAAGGATTAGGGATTTCACAAGAATAAATCCCCCTACATTCTATGGCACCAAAGTGGATGAAGACCAATAAGGGTTTATTGAGGAGGTATTTAAGGTTCTTGAAGCAATAGGAGTGTCTCCAAGAGAGAAGGCGGAACTATCTGCCTACCAACTCAAGGACGTGGCTCAAGTGTTGCATGAGCAATGGATGGAAGAGAGGTCCATTAGAGCGGGCCCAATTGATTGGGGAGCGTTCAAGGCAGCCTTCCTTGATAGGTTTTTCCCCCTAGAGCTAAGGGAGAGGAAGATGCAAGAATTCATCAACTGCCGCCAAGGAGGTATGAGTGTGAAGGAATATAGCCTTAAGTTCACACAATTGTCTAAATATGCCCTAACCTTGGTGGCAGACTCTAGGGAAAAAATGAACAAATTTGGTATGGGGATATCCGATCTTGTGGTGAATGAATGTAGGTCGGTGATGCTTATTCCAACCATGAATATCTCACGTCTTATGGTTCATGCCGAACAAATCGAGGGACAAAACCTCAAGCAAATGGGTAGAGAAGCGAAGAGGGCAAGAGTTGATGAAGGTAATTCGTCTAAGGGTAGATTTGAGGTTCAAGGCAAACCAAGGTTTAAGAAGAAGTTTTCTAATCAAGGACCTTCTAGCATTCCTAAGGTCACCAAAGAGAGGGTTCCTACTCCAAATCCACAAGGTGGTAGTGGAGGTGGTTCTTATGTTGATAGACCTACTTGTGCAAAATGTGGCAAGAGGCATGATGGCAAGTGCCTTGTTGGCACGGATGGGTGTTTTAGTTGTGGTAAGAGTGGCCACATGAAGATGGATTTTCCTATGCTAAAGGTTCAAGGGAGAGAGGGCAAGCAAGTCCCTCCAAGTGGCTCAAATTCCGATGCTCCCAAGAAGAATCACTTCTATGCTCTCCAATCTAGAAGTGAGCAAGTGGGGTCTCTGGACATTGTCATTGGTATGTTAAAAGTATTTTCCATTAACGTTTATGCATTATTAGACCCCGGTGCCACTTTATCTTTTGTTACCCCATTAGTGGCTATGAAATTTGATGTACTCCCCGTAGAGTTAGAGGAACCTTTTTCGGTTTCTACCCCATAGGTGACTCAATTGTTGCTAGAAAGGTTTATAAGGATTGTCCTATTTCCTTGTCTAATAGAGTCACTTTGGTTGATTTGGTAGAATTAGATATGTTGGACTTTGATGTCATATTGGGGATGGATTGGTTGCATGCTTGTTTTGCTTCATTTGATTGTAGAACAAGGGTAGTAAAGTTTCAATTTCCAAATGAGCCCATTTTAGAATATAAGGGGGCCAACTCTATTCCTAGAGGTCATTTTATCTCATATCTAAAAGCTCGAAAAATGATTTCTAAAGGGTGTATCTATCGTATTGTGAGAGTTAAGGACCTTGAGTCTGAGACTCCTCCTTTAGAGTCGGTCCTGATGCTTATCGTGATCAACGACACAACTTCCAATGCAAGTGTCTATGATCGTGCAATAGTATAATAACCCAACCAATGCGGTCGAGTCCCAAGGGAAAGGTTTCGAAAATAGTAGTTAGGCTAGAATTTTGTTCTAGTTAGTTGTAGTTTGAGAAATTATCGAATTAAAACAAAGAAAATTCAAGTGGGTGACACAAAAGTGTCAATTATCAAAGGGGGGTTTTGTCACAAGTATGGCTAAAACAACAAAAATAAAGAGAAAATTCAAGTATGGAGATAAGTTCTTGGGGTGTGACCGCAATATATATTGTATAAATCGTTGGGTACGTGCTTTCGATAGGAAATTTGCAAGATAATATTGACTAGGCTAAGCTTTATATGGAAATAAGTTTCCTCTCGGGTAACTTACCCCGTTCCAAATGGGCTCCTCTCGGACACTCATTTACCGCATGAAGGCCAGCCTACTCCTTACCCCACTCACTCTCTCAAGCTGAGTGTTAGGATATAGGACTAGGGCTGAACCTCATGTCGACCCACTCCATAGGCCATCAGTCTAGTGGTCTTGGTTTCGCGACCTCTCTCTCTTGAGCAAGCCGAAAACACATGAGTGGTTTTGTATTTGCAACTAAAAAACTATTAAATTAAACCACAACCACTAGGTGAAATCACCATTAAAATGCGTTTAACCTATCAGCAAGCAAAATCCAACAATAATATCAACACATATTTGCTAAATCACACCCCAAGAATGGGGTTTTTAGCCACACATCTAGAAATAAGAAATTATACCTAAAATGATACAGAAATCAAATGAGTATAACAAATTAGACCTTGATTTAAGTAAAGGAAGAAGAATGGAGAAGACCACTTCCAATTTGGGGAAGATGAACTCCTTCTCTCTTCAAGTCTCCCCAAAAACCCTCTCCAAACTTGTGAGAAAATAAGAAAGCTAAAGTGAAAATTACAATTATGTTTTTACTCTAATGTTCGAATCCTAAAAACTAGGAAAGAGCTAGTATTTATAGATTTAGAAAATAGTTCTGTGGCGGATTGTTCGGTGAGGTTAGTCGCGATCGCCGAATGACTCGGCGATTCGCCCTTCTTCTGGTTTATCGCCTTTTGTGCTTTGCATTCAGCATCTCTACGTTCTGGATCATTGGGTGGTATATTTCTTCTTCACAAAGTTATTCGGTCACATACCGACTTCTCCTTTCATCGCCTTTTGATCCACTTCCTTCAGGGCTTCGCGTACTGGAACAAAGGGCGGAGTGTGTCCCTTTGGCGATGCTTAAGCTTCAGTTTCTTTGTTCTTTTCAGCCTTCTTGTTCCTTTTTCCACCTAAGTGTCCATGCTTCCACTAAAACTTCAAATACCTGAAACTTAAGTGTTTTTATCATTTATTGAGATAAAATAAGCATTTGAGGACACTATTTCTATTAAAATAAAGCCCTCAATGAGTCCAATTTCTGGACACATCAACACCCCCAACTTAAACTTTTGCTTGTCCTCAAGTAAAACTCAAGTTCAGCAGTTCAAATAGGATGTCTAAAATAGTGCTACACAAGACTCAATTATGAATGTACACAACAAGACTTCAAACTACTTATGCGAAGATTCAATTGTGTACTCAAAGATTCAAGTTGTGACACACCATTACCAATGATTCTCATGCTCCCAATACTTGTTACTAATGCAAGTTCAAGCTCAACAAAAGTATCTAAATAGTCTCACACAAAGAATGATTCCATATTCACAGATAGAAGGTAATCAATTTAAGATCAGGAATCAGATGCAATGCTCACACTAAAAAAAAGGAACACAATGCATGTTTTCACCCATAGATTTGCCCTTATTTTCCGATTGACCTTTGGTTCGGCTCACTCAAGATCAAAAAGGTATTTCCAAGGCTTGTAATGGTGTTGAATGTAAAGATATGGTCATTTTAGGCTCAGTGAATTTTTGTTCATGAGATGTGGTTTTCTGAAGACATCCCCTTCTTTTCCTTTATCAATTCTTCTTCAAGTGCTTATTTGTCATCTTTTTATTCACTCTCCATAGATTGCTTGGAAACCCAATTTATTTTTGCACTTTTATTCCACAACTCTTTCTTTTTCATTCTTTTCTTTTCTTTTTCATTTCCTTCTTTTTTTTTTATATATGGAGGGTTTCCATTTTTCCGCAACAACATGGGTTAATGGAGACTTTTCTTGCACATCTTGACTTCTCCTTTTCCTTTTTCACCACACCCCCAACTTAGGCTTTCAGCCTAAGCTGGCTATTCACTAAACCACAAATCAAGAGGATTATAGGTATTAGATCAAGTAAGGTCTAGGGTTCATCAAGGTTCTTTCAAAGAAAGGTAAGGCTCAAAGGGTGTTCAAGAGGTTCACACGCTCACGGGTAGGCAACTAAAGAGGTATATGTCAAATTGGCTCACACTCTTCAAAAGTTGCCTAAGATCATCTCAAGAGCACACCTTACAAAATCAATCAGACTAACGGGGAAAATTCTAGGTTTATTCATGCAAGGTTCAAAGTAAGACACAAGGCATCCACACTTAAGTCAAACAAGACTACACACTTTCGCTAGTGTGCAACAGTCATTACAAGAGAATCAGTTTGAGAAATGGATAATCACAACGAGATGCAAAAAGTTCACATATTATCTATGCAACTTCATTTGTTCTCGTCGTAGCCACACATTCATGTTTGTTCGATTGAGAGCACTATTCAAGTCAATGGTATTAATCGAAATCGAGACTTGAATTTGTACAAGAACAACCACTTTCAACACAAGAGGTGGCAAAAATTTTCATTTAATTTTTGGAAGGGTCAAAATTATTTATCAATTAAACCCAAAAGAGAGCCATAAGCTCAAACAATCGCAAAGTAGTTTTAAAAACACAATTAAAAATAGACAACCCAAATATATACATAAAACATCATTCAAAACAAGCAAACAAGGTGAGCCTCACCCCACCACAAAAGAAATGTTTTTGTCCTCAAATGCGAGTAATAGTATCTAAAAATAAAATCAAAGCAAGACAAGGAGAGAGGTAAAGAGAAATCCTATCTATGCGGCCTCTCTTCCTGTCGGGGCATCAGAACTCTGAGTTGCAGTCTGTAATTGGGCATCGGTGCCCGGAGTAGTCATATCAAGAGCAGCAGTTCCAGGTCCTATAAGGGCTGTTGTAGACATCTCAACATGCGATGCCTGGATCACCGGGTACACAACTGTCCCTACCAGATCTGACAAGTTCCCAAAGATGTTCTGCTCCTCCTGTGCTGTTATCAACTCCTCATCAGTCTTAGCAGTTTATCTGCAGCTGCTGCCTCTCCAAGTGCATCTCGGTCCTCAGTGGTTCTCATCAAGTCATTGAAGTTAACAGATTTCAGATAGTCTATGTCCCTCTGCAGACCCGCAACATTGGATTATAAAGCCGGTGCCTCAGATGACCTCCCCTATCTGCGCTCACATGATGTAACCCTCAAGGTCAAAGCATCAACAGAGGTCTGGATGGGGGCAAGTGCAGCGCCTATAGCTCTCTCAATCATCCCTGGGACTGACTTCTCCAATCTAGATGCCCATGCCTCAGTTGATTGGGTAAGACGCCCCATCTTCAGGATCATACCCTGAGTGAACTTGATCGGCTGGCCAGAAGAAGAAGCACCCGAATCCTGTGAAGAGGAGGAAAGAGCTTATCTTCTATGATGGTCTGGACCCCCTCACCCTTTAACCTATTAAACATCCTAGGTTGAGGCATGACAGTAGGTGTAGGAGCCACTGGAGGTGCCTGTGCTGGCTCTGGATTTGGCTCAGGGGGAGTTGTGGCTGAGGTAACCCTGGTGGAGGTGGCAACATCTGATGAAACTCTGGTGGGTGCGGATTGAGGCAGATTTCTGAGTCCGCTCTATCGTTGAATCAATGGTTGGTGATCTTTAAGCTCATCCCAATCAGTGCTTGCCTCAACAGCTACTCTTTTCTTTGCTATGTTTTTCTTCTTTTTTCCTTTCCCGTGTTGGAGATCTTTCCTTTCTCTCTTCGGAGGATTTGAGCTTTCTTCATTAATACGAATGCCTGATTCTGCTTTCTTCTAGAGTTGCATGTTGGAGCTGGTGTGTACCAAACCTGCAATAGTTTTATGATTAGTTGAAAAGACAATCAAATTTAAACACAAAAAATTGTTGCAGACAGGTTCGCCGTTCCACTCGACGATTCGCCAAACCTCTTTGGCGATCAAGGTCGAGCTCACCGAGTGGCTTATCTTGCAACCAGGGAAAATTAGTGATGGAAAAGTCTACTCGGTGAGTCGCCGCCTTCTTACGGCGATGACAAAGTTATCCGCCGAAAGATACAGTGAAAGAGGGAAAAGAGGCATGCAAAGGGCGATCCAAAGTTTTATCGGCGAATCACCGACTACTTTTGGTGATCAGGAATGTGTTTGCCGAAAGTTACAGATCTTATAGCACGAAGGACATGAATTAAGGGCGGTCTACAACCAGTAGGTGAACCACCCAATCGTTCGGTGAGGTCAACCCAGCTCGCCGAATGACACAACATGCTCATTTTTCAACCCAACTCTCGAAACCGACCTTATGATCTTCAAAAGTAAAATCAAAGCATGCAGACACGAAATTCACCTAAAACCCATACTTTCCATCACCCCGGAGCACTTAGAATTCTTTCGGTTTTGCCAAATTTGGCCATTTAACTACGATTACCCTTAAGAATGTTGTCACCCATTCCTTCATCGAGCAATTTTTGTTATTTAGTGAAAATCTGGGCTACTTAGATTTTACCCAATCAACCTAACAACTAATATGCAACACCCAATGTAAGATCAATCAATTCAAAGCGCAAACACTAAGGCATTCAACCATTTAAGCATTTTAGGCAAAATTTACGAATTAAAAATAGCATCATAGAAACCTATTTCTATCAGAGAGGCCCAACATACGTCATCCTGATACTATAATTGCAAATGAGTACAAAATTTTCAAAAAAAATTCGGGGTTTTAGAGACTAACCTTTGATGCCAATCAAATAGCTTTTTGTAATGCTAAGCAAAAAAGAAATCCAACCCCAAGCACTAATCACCGACTAAAATACTAATTTAAGGAAAAAATCTAGAAAATAATACCTTTGGTGTGATTTTGAAGAGTTTGAAAAGAGGGAAACTAAGAGATTCAAATATTTTGACCTTTGGCGTTTATATGACCGTTCAGTTCTTGTCCATTCGGCAACGTTAGTCGCACTCGCCGAACTACTCGGCGAAGCGCTGAGCGGTCTTTTATCCCGCCATTTCTTTAAAGTCTTCAATTTTCTGGAGGCAAAATCGACGGTCTGCATCGAGATCGCCGAACAGGTTGGCGATGCGCCGAGCTGCTTTTCGAGTTCACCGAGTTTTACAGGCTCTGCAATGCACTAGCATTGAGCCCAACAAAGGATTCAGCCAAGCTCGCCGACCTATTAGGCGAATCGCTGAATGGACCTATTGCTCGACAACTTGAAATTTTCCACAGTTATCTCATTTCTAACCTGCAACATTAACACACCATTATTTATAAAGTAAAATCCTACATTTACAACCTTGGGTTTCCTCCCAAGAAGCGCCTTATTTAACATCGTGGCTCGATGTAGGTCCTGCCTCACTCTCTATTATTGGAGCTAGGCCTAGTGTCTCTAGGTAGCCCCAATATATCGTTTGGATGGAGCTGAGGCATTGCAAACATCAAGAGTGATCTGATGTGCTGGATTGATCTAGAATGAGATCCAATCAATTGATTCAATGCTTCAACATTCTCTCTCATTTCGTCCAACACTCAATCTTGATCGGTGATCTTTTGGAGAATGATTTGAATTGTGTCCTGTCCACAACATGACTTTTCTCATCTTTTCTAGACTTCTTCCGTGCATGAGGAGGTATGTACCTCCCTTGGCATTAGCACTGGTTTTACACCTTAGATATTTGGTGGTCAAGTCATTTAGTTGAGATACCATTGCAGCTATCTTGAAGTCACCCTCGACTTCTGGATTTGCCTCAACTTGCTTGCCACCCAGTCCCTCTGTCATGCTGAGAGCATATGCATACACAAACAATAAACAAAGAAAAACAAAACTAAAAGTAAAATTAGTAAAAACTACACTAAAAAGAGCAAAAACTCTAGGAGAACTACATCTTCACATAACACCACTCCTCGACAGCGGCACCATTTTGATGCTTATCGTGATCAACGATACAACTTCCTATACAAGTGTATATGATCGTGCAACAGTATTATAACCCAACAAAGGGTTGGAGTCGAGTCCCAAGGGAGTGATTTCAAAAATAGTAGTTAGGCTAGAATTTTGTTCTAGTTAGCTGTAGTTTGAGAAATTATCGAATAAAAGCAAATTAAATTCAACTGGGTGACATAAAAGTGTCAAATATCAAAGGGGGTTTTGTCACAAGTATGGCTAAAACAACAAAAATAAAGAGAAAATTCAAGTATGGGGAGAAGTTCTTGGGGTGTGACCGCAATATATATTTATATAAATCGTTGGGTACATTCTTTTGATAGGAAATTTGCAAGATAATAGTGACTAGGCTAAGCTTTATATGCGAATAAGTTCCCTCTCGGGCACCTTACTCCGTTTCAAATGGGCTACTCTTGGACAATCATTTGCCGCATGAAGGCCAGCCTGTGCCTTACCCCACTCACTCTCTTGAGCTGAGAGTTAGGATATAGGACTAGGGCTGACCTTCTTGGGTTGAACCTCATGTCGACCCACTTCTTAGGCCATCAGTCTAGCGGTCTTGGTTTCGCGACCTCTCTCTCTTGAGCAAGCCGAAAACACATGGGTGGTTTTGTACTTGTAACTACAAACCTATTAAAATAAACCACAACCGCTAGGTGAAATCACCATTAAAATGCATCTAACCTATCAGCAAGCAAAACCCAACAATAATATCAACACATATTTGCTAAATCACACCCCAAAATAGGGTTTTTAGCCACACATCAAGAAATAAGAAATTATACCTAAAATGATAAAGAAATCAAATAGGTATAAGAAATTAGACCTTGATATAAGCAAAGTAAGAAGAATGGAGAAGACCCACTTCCAATTTGGGGAAGATGAACTCCTTCTCTCTTCAAGTCTCCCCAAAAACCCTCTCCAAACTTGAGAGAAAATAAGAAAGCTAAAGTGAAAATTACAATTATGTTTTTTTACTCTAATGTTCAGATCCTAAAAACTAGTACAGATCTAGTATTTATAGATTCAGAAAATAGTGTTGTGGCAGATCATTCGACCAGGTGAATCGTGATCGCCGAATGACTCGACGATTCACCCTTCTTCTGGTTCATCGCCTTTTGTGCTTTGCCTTTAACATCTCTCCATTCTGGATCATTGGACAGTATATTTCTGCTTTGCAGACCTATTCGGCGACACGTCGACTTCTCTTTTCATCGCCTTTTGATCTATTTCCTTCATGGCTTCGCGTATTGGAACAAAGGGCAGAGTGTGTCCCTTTGGCGATTCGACAAGTATGCTTGGCGATGCTCAGGCTTCAATTTCTTCGTTCTTTTCAGTCTTTTTGTTCCTTTTTGCGCCTAAGTGTCCATGCTTCCACTAAAATTTCAAATACCTGAAACTTAAGTGTTTTCATCAAATATTGAGATAACATAAGCATTTAAGGACACTATTTCTGTTAAAATAAATCCCTAAATGAGTCCAATTTGTGGACTCATCAGGTCCCCGCAGTAAGGGAATTTCTGAATGTCTTTCCTAATGACTTGCTCGAAATCCCTCCAGAATGGGAAATAGACTTTGGCATTGATATTTTGCCGGATACACAACCCATATCAATTCCCCCTTACTGGATGGCTTGGACCGAATTGAAGGAATTGAAGGAACAACTAAAAGATTTGCTAGATAAGGGTTTTATTCAACCAAGCATATCTCCATGGGGTGCCCCGGTATTGTTTGTGTATAAATTACCGCCAATTGAACAAAGTCACTATAAAGAATAAGTACCCACTCCCTAGAATTGAAGATTTGTTTGACCAACTCCAAGGGGCGAGTTACTTTTCAAAGATTGACTTAAGGTCGGTTATCACTAACTTAGGGTGAGAGGGGTTGACATTCCTAAAATGTCTTTCCGAACAAGATATGGTCATTATGAATTCCTAGTTATGTCTTTTGGTCTAACAAATGCTGCAGCGACATTCATGGATCTTATGAATAGGATATTTAGGCAATATCTTGACATGTTTGTGATCGTCTTTATTGATGATATCTTGATCTATTCAAGAAGTGAGGGTGATCATGCGAAGCATTTGAGGTTAGTATTGCAAGTCCTCAAGGACCACCAACTTTATGCTAAAGTTAGCAAGTGCGAGTTTTGGCTAAGGTCGGTTGCTTTCTTGCGTGACATTGTATCAAGTGAGGGTATAGAGGTTGATCCAAAGAAAATGGATACGGTGAAAAGTTGGCCTAGACCCCTAAGTCCCACCGATATTCAAAGTTTTTTTAGGATTGGCTGGGTATTATTGAAGATTTGTAGAGGGCTTTTCATCTATTGCTTCTTCATTAACGGCCTTGACTCAAAAGAAGGCCAAATTCGAGTGGTCGGAGGCTTGTGAAAAGAGCTTCCAAGAATTGAAGGTTAGGCTCACCTCCGCTCAGGTATTGACCTTGCCGGAGGGTACCGAAGGATTTGTAGTTCATTGCGATGCTACGAGAATATGGTTGGGGTGTGTTCTCATGCAACACGGTAAGGTAATTGCTTATGCTTCAAGGCAACTCAAGACTCATGAAAAAAATTACCCGACCCATGACCTCGAACTAGCGGCGGTGGTTTTTGCCTTTAAAATATGGAGGCACTATCATTATGGGGTACACGTAGATGTGTTTACCGACCACAAGAGTCTCCAATATGTGTTTACCCAAAAAGATTTGAATCTCTGATAAAGAAGGTGGTTAGAGCTTTTAAAGGATTCATGAGTGTCCTTTACCACCCCGACAAAGCTAATATAGTCATAGATGCCTTGAGTAGATTGTCCATGGGTAGTGTGGCTCATGTAGAAGAAGAGAAGAAGGAATTGGTTCATGATGTGCATAGGTTGGCTCGGTTAGGTGTTCAACTAGTGGATTCCACCAAGGGTGGATTTATGGTTCATCATACTTCCGAATTATCCCTTGTTGTTGATGTGAAGTCTAAGCAACATCTTGATCCTATTTTGATGAAGTTGAAAGAGTCGGTTCTCAATAAGTCCATTGAGGCTTTCTCCCCAAGGGAGGATGGGGTGCTTAGGTACCAAGGTAGATTATATCTTCCGGATGTCGATGGTTTAAGGGAGTAAATTTTAGAAGAGGCTCATGGTTCGCGATATTCTATTCATCCAAGGGCCACCAAGATGTACCATGATCTACGGGATGTCTATCGGTGGAATGGCTTGAAAAAGGATATAGCGGGTTTTGTAGCCAAATGTCTAAATTGTCAACAAGTTAAAGCCGAACACCAAAAACCCGAAGGTTTGTCCTAATATATAGAAATTCCTACTTGGAAGTGGGAGGATGTTAATTGGACTTTGTGGTGTGCCTCGTACTCTAAGCCAATATGATTCTATTTGGGTCATTGTTGATAGGATTACTAAATCGGCCCACTTTATCCCGGTTAAAACTTCATTTTCGGCAGAATACTATGCCAAGTTATACATTAATGAAATTGTGAAGTTGCATGGGTTCCCATTTTCTATCATATCAGATAGGGGTACTTAATTTACTTCAAACTTTTTGACAGAATTCCAGAATGGGCTTGGTACCAATGTTAAGCTTTGTACCGCATTCCACCCTCAAATGGATGGTCAAGTGGAAAGGACCATTCAAACCTTGGAGGACATGTTGAGAGCGTGTGTGATTGATTTCAAGGGTAGTTGGGATGACCATCTTACTTTGATAGAATTTGCCTACTACAATAGCTACCACTCAAGCATTGCCATGGCTCCATTTGAAGCACTATATGGTAGAAGGTGTAGATCACCAGTGGGTTGGCTTGAAGTAGGTGAGTTTGCTCTAATAGGCCCCGAACTAGTTTATGATGCCATTGAAATAGTTCGGCTTATTAGGGAAAGGTTGGAAATGGCTCAAAGTCGGCAAAAATCTTATGTCGATAATAGAAGGAGGGAATTGGAGTTCAAAATTGGTGATTGGGTCTATTTGAAGATTTCACCTACGAAAGGTGTTATGAGGTTTGGCAAAAAGGGGAAGTTAAGTCCACGATATGTGGGCCCATACCAAATCTTGAAACATGTCGGGAAAGTGGCATATGAGTTAGAGTTACCTAATGAATTGGTGCCAGTTCACCCGGTGTTTCATGTCTCCATGCTTAAGAAGTGTATCGGTGATCCGGTGTCCATCCTTCCATTAGAGGGTTTAGGAGTTGATGAAAGCCTTTTTTATGAAGAGGTCTCGGTAGAGATTTTGGACCAGCAAGTAAAGTGGTTGAGAAATAACGATGTAGCTTTCGTTAAAGTTTTATGGAGGAACCACCTAGTTGAGGGTGCTACATGGGAGGCCGAGGCCGATATGATGTGTCGTTACCCTCATCTTTTTGCTTCTACTCCTATCCAAACATTAGGTAAGAAATTTACTCATGAGTTTTAGTATTTTGGGAGTCATGTGTAGTTTATGAGGTTGCATAATTTCCTTGTATTTGACATGTTCTTGATGAAAGTCATGTTTTGTATAAATTGAGCTTTCATGGATTATATGTTTCTCATGTTGAATTGCATTTGGTTGTGATGTTGGCATATGTGATTTCAAGAGATGAGTTGATGAACATGTTGGCTTAATATCATTGTTTTGAGCTTGCTTGTGTTGGAGAAGGTAGTTCCTCCCATGTTTGTATGAAATGGTAATTTTGGTACATAATGAGATTGTGGATATAGTTCCCACATTTTGTGTTGCATTGAGCTTACGATGTGGAGTTGATGTTTCCTCCTATGATTTATGCATTTGAATTATATGTCATGCATGATGGGCTGCTAGTCTCGAGTCTTTAATCCCCTAAAAATTGTTTAAAGTGTCATTCGAGGGCGAATGTTCCAAAAGGGGGGAAATAATAACAACCCGGAAAAATATTCGTAGGTTGAACTAGAGCCTAAATGTAAGGTCAACACCTATAAAATAATTTCCCCTAGTTTAGTAGACCATCTAAGCATGTTATGGGGGTTTAGGAGTCAAGGCCTAAGGGAGGAGTGCCAAGCAAAAGGGGCAAGCCAAGGCCAAAGGCCAAGGCTGCCCCAAATTTGGAGCTACTGCCTCAAACTCCACGGCCATCACCACAACTCGTGGTCATGACCACGGCCATCACCACATCTCGTGGTCATGACCACGGCCAGTGGGAGGCTTCGTGGAGTTGCCTTGGCCAAAGTAGGAGAGCCTCCAAGTGTCCTAGACACTTCCCCAACCTTCACGAGAGGGACCACGAGTCGTGGTCCACTTCACGACTTGTGAAGGTGGGAGTGAGACCCCCTTAGTTTTTAAGGAGTTGGAGCATTTTAGAGGAGCTACTGCCTAAGGCACCACGGGCACCTTGATTGGCCGTGGTGAACTTGACGAGGGGGAGGGTGGCTCGTGAACATGCTTTGGCATGTGGAGGCAAGGCATGGAGGACCTTGCCATTGCCTCAAGACCACGACCTTCACCACGACTCGTGGTCATCACTACGAACCGTGGGAGGTCTCGTGGTCATGCCTTGGCCTCATGGGAGGTTGGCACATTTGAGGAGGCTACTGACTCAACTCCACGGTTAGGACCACGGTCCGTGGTCATCAGCATGGCCCGTGGAGTGGGTCGTGATACCTCGACGGGGACTTTAAATGAGGGACTTTTATGTCAATTCCTTTTAGTCCAAATTAAGTGGTGGTGTTTTGGGTATTTTTAGGGGTAGTATATATATTGTTGTTAAGTCAAATTTCACAAGACTTGGTCATAATATACAAACACCCAATTGAAATAAAAAACCTCCCACTTCTCTCTAAAATTCTCTCTCTAGACTCAAGAAGAAGAAGAAGACATTGGAGCTAGGGTTGCTAGAGTTTGAACGTTCTTCCCAAAATTTCTTGGAATTTCTTAGTTGAGGTATGGTTACTTTTCATCCTTGGGTAGCTATCACCCAAGGAGCCCCTTCAAATATATTTTCAAGATATCATATCCCCCAATTTCTAGGGTTTTCATTCTATAACATGGGTCTTCTTTCCAAAATATTTTCATTGCTTAATTATGATTGTTTATGATGAATTATGAATATATTGATGGAGAATTGATGTTTATAATGATAATTCCCCATAGACCCATGTGTTCCCCAAGTTGATAAATGTTGAATTGATATTGTGGGTTGAATGATATTGTGAATGTGTCAATTGAATACCTTTATGTTGATTAAGCTATTGAATCATGAATTCCTTCTATATTATGTGAGTAATTGTATATAGTTGGGTGGATTGTGATTCCAAGACCCTTGAACGGAAAAGGTATGAAGGTTATTTCTCTTTATGGGAATTTTTTATGAGAACTTGAATTGCTTAGATAGTACAGATTCTATATCTATTGTGTAGAGGTGGTATTGATGCAAGTTCAACTTTCCTTATGCCCTATACACTTGATTATGTATGTATGTATGTATGTTTATGATAAACTTGTTGTCTAATTGAAAGGAAATCTTCATGATCACAATATGATTATAATGTGAAAGGTTTACACACATGCTAGTGTTTCTAAAGTGAAAGAAGCATTCTCACTTAAGGAACCTATGAGCTATTATGATGATATATTGGCATGAGTGCCTAATTAATGTTGATATGAACTTAAGTAAAGGCTAATTATGACTCTAAAAGGGAATAATGTGTAGCACCGAGAGGACATTAAAGTGAGATGGGGGCTTTAACGTTTAGAAAGTCTAGCCTTCCAATGCATGCTATCTCATGAGATTGAAACCTTCTACGTTTAGCAAGTCTGGGTTTCTAGTAGCAATCTCCTTGTCCCATAACTATGTGCCCACATAGGTCTTAGCTAGTGGATCCACTTAGAAGCTATTACGTTAGTTCTACCTTAGGCAACTAGAATACCTCTTTTCGGTGTGGGGTAGAACACCGGATTCCATGTAGCTCACATGGTCTATGTCGGTTATTGCAAGTCTTCCCTAAGTAATATGAACATGAACTATGGTAAGGACATGGACTCTAACTAGGACTTCTTAAGGGGTACTACTTAGTGTGAGTGGAGGTATGGGACTTCGCTTATACATTGCACAAGTAGACTCTAAGAGGGGTTGTGGTTAGGTCCTCTTATGGTATGATGTTATGATGACTTATGAACTATTTATGAAAAAGGCATGTATGAATGTTATGGAATATGAATGTCTTCACTCTTATGTATTTTGACTATGACTATGATAAGATATGTATGTTTTTGGTGACCTAAATGTGATACTTAGCATTTGGTAGGGTTATGGGACTTTACCTTTGCATTGCACAAGTGTGGCTTTGGGTTGCTTATATGTTAGGTTGGTTTATGTTTCTTCATAAATGTGCATAATGGTTTCTAAACTTGATAAAGGCATGTTTTCAACTAAATGTCCCTTTTATGCATGTTTTAAGGATTTTTTGCATGGCATCCATACTTAGTACAATTAATTGTTCTAACCCATATTTTCTACTTTAGTATGAGTGTAGGTTCCGGTCGTTGATACTTACTACTTCCTTGAAGGTGAAGCTTGGGTCGACTATTCCCCCGGCTTGGTGAGTCCTCAAGTTCGAGGACAAGCTGCCTTTGATTCTAGTTTCTAGCTTCTCCTATGTCCTAGACTATATTGTATTTCCTATTTGGAGACTTATTGATGTAAAGGGCTTTGACCCTATTTGTACTCTTATGTTTAGATGGTGATTGAGCCAAGTCTAGTTCCTATTTTCCTTATATGAAGAAGTTGACTTCTATTGTAGAAGTTTTTAATTTTTTTGTATTTTTCTATGTCTTTATGTGATGATGAATGCTAAGGGCTTGTATGCGACCCGTTCGGGGTCAACTACGTCGTGTCACACCTAGGGGGTACCCTTGGGTCGTGACAAAATTGCCTTAAACATTGGAACCTACACTTAGGATGTGTTTGGTATGAAGGAAAACATTTTCCGGAAAATGTTTTCCAATTTTCTCATGTTTGGTTGGGTTAAATGTTTTGGAAAATGTTTTCCAAATCAACTCATTTTCCTCAAATTTAAGGAAAATGACTTCCCTACAAAACTTAAGGAAAACATTTTCCAAACCTCTCTTCCAACTTCAAAATTTCATTTTTTCACCCCTACCCTCGACCCCCACGCACCCACCCCCTACCAGCCCCCCACCCCCCCCCCCCCCAAAAAAATAATTTTAAGTTTGTTTTTAAAAAATACTTTCAATTTCAAAATTTCATTTTTTCATCCCTACCCTCGACCCCCCACCCACCCACCCCCTACCAGCCACCCTACCCCAAAAAATAATTTTTAAGTTTGTTTTTCAAAAATATTTTCAATTTCAAAATTTAATTTTTTTCACCCCTACCCACCCCCCGGCACCCCACCCACCCCCTACCAGCACCCCCCCACCCTCCAAAAAAAAATTTAAGTTCATTTTTAAAAAACTTTCAACTTCAAAATTTTATTTTTTCACCCCAACCCACGACCCCCCCCCCCACCCACCCCACCCACCCCTACCAGCCCCCACCCCCCAAAAAAAATTTAAGTTCATTTTTAAAAAACTTTCAACTTCAAAATTTTATTTTTTCACCCCAACCCACGACCCCCCACCCCCCACCCACCCCACCCACCCCTTACCAGCCCCCACCCCCGAAAAAAAATTTAAGTTTGTTTTTAAAAAATATTTTCAATTTCAAAAATTATTTTCTACTCTAGTTAAAATAAAAGATATTTCTCAAAAATATTTTTCATTCATAAGTCAAACACTAAAAATCTTTTCCGGAAAATATTTTCTACTCACCAACCAAACATGAGAAAATAAGTCAAAAATCAACTTGTTTTCCAGGAAAACATTTTCTAGGAAAACATTTTCCATGGAAAACATTTTCCTTCATACCAAACACACCCTTAGTAGAAAAATATAGAAGAAATATGGGTTAGTAAAAATATTGCACTAAGTATGATAACTATGCATAAAAACCATTAAAGATGCTAAAAAAAGGACATTTTAGTTTAAAACTATGCATTTGATCAAGTTTATGAACTATCATAGAAATAAGTGCAAAAGCATAAAATACAACCATATTCAACATATTGATCATCTCAACATAAAGGAAACAAACCATAAGAACCCTCAAAGCCACCTTGTGCAATTTATGAACAAGATCTCATACTCCTATTCACACTAATGAAAGCTTATTAAGTGATTATAGTTCATAACTCCAACTCTAGTTCTTTCTATCAAAATGGGATTAACTTTAACCGACATAGACCATGAGAGCGTAATCATGGATTCCGGTGTCTATCCCACACCGAAAAGGGGTTGTCCTACTTGCCTAAGGTAGAACTAGAACTCTTATCTTACGTGGATCCACTAGCTAAAGACCTATGTGGGAACATAGTTCATGGGATAAGGGGATTGTTACTATAAACTCGGCCTATACTACTGTGAGGGCTTCCATCTCATATCACTATCCTCTTGGTGCTAAACATAACTCCCATTGATTTTATATTAAGTCTTGACTTAACATTAAGATTAAGGAAGAATGTCTTGACACTCTATCCCACGACTCATTTTAAAGCTCCTAGGTTCATTAGGGGAGACTAGTCTTCAACCCTTGGAACCACTATATGTGACAAACCTTTCACATTATAAGTTATTCATACCTAAGTGTGTATATCAGGATAATCATCCAATCAACTCAACAATTAGATTATAATATAATTACTTTACTCTCAAAGCAATCCCATTGGATACACACAAATCTCATACATATAGTCAATTCTCATGTTTTTCCCCTCAAGGATATAGATCACATTCAACCAATCAATCTAGGATTACTATATTATATATATATATATATATATATGGTGACATGACTCAATAAACTAAACTACATTAAGAACAATTTCATAATTTCTACAATTCACCCAATTCAAAAGTCACAAACTAGGGTTATGGGGAAAACATGGATTCATGGGGGATTTTCTCATATAAACCTTGACAATCAGAAAATCAATCATAATATACATTAACTAAATCAATGAAAACATTTTGAGAAGAATCCATGGCTTAGAATAGAAACCCTAGGTTTTGGAGACTTTATCTACTTTGAAATAGAGAATTTAAGGACTTTATGGATGGAAGTTAACCATCAATCAAAACCAACATACCTCAATTGAGGAATCTCCACTAGTTCGGGTAGAAAACGTGAGTTCTTGAGCCCTAGACCTTAGCTTCTTCTTCTTCAATGGGGGATTTTAGAGAGAGAATTTATTGGAGAGGGTTGAGTTGGTTATTATTTGGGTAGTGGAGATTATGAGGTATATGGGTTATTCAATGGCTTAAAAATCCTTTTATAGGTGTAAATAATCAACTAAAAATGACCTCACTTAATAATAACTAACCTAGGAATTTACCCCTTTACCCCTCCCTTGGCCGAGATTCACCAGATTGCAGGCATTAACTATACCTCGGACCTACGGTCCGTAGGTTGGCCTACTGTCCGTCCTGCAGGTTCGTAGGTCATGACGTGCAGCTTGTTCTGCAGCTTACTATTGGCGGCTTAACTCACGACCCCCACCTACGGGGTGTGGGTGGACTTACGGGGCGTAGGTGCACTCGTGGGTCACTGCCCATGTGACTTTTCCAGGCCTTTTCCTCAAGGATCCATGGTTGGTCCTTGGCGTTTAGGCCTTGACTTTCTAACATGCACACATGAAATTTAAGGCACGAGGAGGTATTTTCTAAGCTTTAACCCTAACATCAAGCTTTACTTAGCCTACTAGGTTCATGTTAAACACTAGTTTATTTTTCAACTTTCTGAAATGTTACAGAAAGGCAACAGATTAAATAAGTAGGTACCATATTATAATAAAGTTAATAAGGTAAGGAAATAAAAAATAAGATTAGCATACTGACCTGCTACTAAATCTAAACATACAAAAATACTCAAACAACAACCCAACCAAGCCCCCATAAGCTCGGAAGGTCCAAGGAACAAACAAGACCACCTACCTAAGCCCCATAAGCCCAGAAGGTGCCTAATCAATCTATATACCCCTATCTCTAGCCCCTTGTCTGCATAGGAAGTCACATAGCCCTGTTAGGCAACAATATAGCTCCGTAGGCAGTGCATATCCTTCTTAAGCATCTGTATAGCCTGGTAGTAAGCACATAGCTCTCTTTGGAATCAATGTAGCCCCGTAAGCAACACAACCTTTTTTGGCAACAACATGGCCCTCTTAGGCAGTTCATAACTCTTCAACTAACCACAATATCCTAAAGGGCAATAACAAACATTTTCTATAGGCTAAAGGCAAGCAATTCAGGACTTTTAATTAACTTTACTATTTTTTTTATAGTTATTAGATTTTAATTTGGTGTAGGGACAAGATGTAAATGTTTATTCCATATTACTACATATAAATTTTATTTTACAAATGATACATTTTAAATGATTGATAAATTCACATATTTTCACATTTGTTATGAGTTTATTTTTAAAAAAAGAACTTGGATGATTTTAAACTAATATATTTTGAAGTTAGAAGATGTTGTTAACTTGATAATATTAGTGACATATATAATACTTTAATTTAATTATCAATACCTACCCAAATATAAATACATATTTACATTAATGAAAATATTTATCTCATAAAAATTAGATATTACACAAATAATAAAAATTAAACTGAAACAAACTTCAACTGACATTATTACAAGTCATATGAACCTTTTCCTCATCTAAAATACTTAGATATTCAAAAATTGTAAATAAGTAAAATAAAAAGGCAATTTTCATATAGTAATAACTATTTTGAAGCAAACTTTCTAACAATCAAAATCACATAAGTAATATTGATAAATAGAGTAATTATTTTGTTTAGAGCTTCAAAAAAAACAAATCATGACAATTCTCAAAATTTTAGAAAAAGATATTTAGAAGCATATATCTACATCATAAGAGATATTGTGAACAAAAACAAATAAATTTAGACTACATCATGTTAACTTCATATATTGGAGCATTACATACTAATTTATATATTAAGCAAAAAAATAATTATTATATCATCAAAATTAGTTTCTTCAAGTACTCGAGGTTATGAAGTATACCCTATTACGATAGAACGATTTACTTCATCAGAATAATGGTATCTCATATTCCACTAAACTTTGAACTCACTCAACCATAATAAATCAAACAAAAAATTTAAAATGCAAGAAGAAGAAGAGTAGAAGATAAAAATATGGTGGTTGAAAAATGAGAGGAAACCTCTCTATTTATAGTCAACAAATGGTAGTATGAGCAAGTGTTTTATGTGTTTTATTTGAAAAGTCATGACTTCGAGAAGACACAGTCTTTTGGAAAAGTCATAACATATTGAAAAGGTCACAACTCTTTGGAAAAGTCACAACTCATCAAATAATCACAACCCTTTGAAAAAAGTCACAACTTATCGGAAAAGTCGCAACTCAGCGAAAAAAGTCACAACTTATGTTAGGGATATTATAGTAATTTAACATTCAAATTAGGATTTCATGCTTTTAAGGTTATATATATATATATATATATCAGACCTATTTAAACTATATCTAACAAAATTGTAAAACTTTCTCCAAACGTTTCATACCTGATGATCTATTACTTGAAAATTTTAGAATTAATAATTTTTTTTGTTCTTTTGGAGTTTGTATTTATGTTATGTGTGATGATATATGTTAAGATGCTTCTTCTTAAAATTAACAAATCAATGTTACCTTCTTTGTCGATGCATGTTTGGAAATAATTGGCCAAGTGCATGATTGAATATTTGGTGAATACTAAATTTAAATTGTTTTGTGAACAAACAACATAACTAATTTTCTACACCAATCCATGCTCTTAATTAGTTTTCCGCCCTCAAGTCAAGATATATAGTTAAAAACCAATTAAAGTATGTTTTTTCTTGACTAAATCTTGTTGTTACTGTAAGTTTTTGTGAAAATAATATTATTCCACGATCTTGAATAATTAATATGATTTCATCTTAAATGTTTTACGTTTTACAATCAGTTATTAGAAATAAATAATTCTAATATCAACTAAAATTATTGGGAAAATAAAGGACAATAAATTTCCTTTTTCTCTCTATATTAAGTACCCCTCTTCTTTCGCCTCCCGTAATCCATCTTCTCTCTCCCCATTGATAAACCCTCCCTATTCTAGAGCACCACCGCCACCACAAATTCTACCTCTTTCATCAGCTCTGGTTTATGATGCATCTATATCAATGATCCAAAATCTTGCATTAGACAACTACTGTTTGTCCATCTCTGGTAAAATTATTGTCTTTCTCTAAACTTTGGATCGGGATTTTTCTAAAATAGGGTTTATATTATACTAAATTTTGTTATTTGGGGTCAAGATCGACCATTCCCGTCTAGCATAAGAGCTTCAAAAATCAAAATGGTGACACACTTTCAAAGGTTCTCCTTCGTCGCTCAACATTGCTTTCTTGAAGAAGTTTTCTTAACTGCTGAAACCTTGGTCCAGGTTCTATCTTCCAATTTACCCATTGTTTCATAGTTCCTATTCAACCTTGTCTCTATGTGATAGTTCTTGTCCATACTTCCTTTAGTTTCATTTTGATTTTCTTCTACTTTTTCGAACTTGTTCTTATTTTCTTTCGGATCACTGCTAGTGTTCATACAGTCTTGCAGTTTTATTGTTCAATATTGCCTCTTGTCATGATTGTTACGTAGTTTTTATTCTCTTTGTCTTTCAGTCAAAATTATCTCTTTTTGCTAGTTTTAGCTCTATTATTATGTGTTCATATAAAAGAGGACACTATGATCTAGATTTAATCAGTCAGTGTTGCTTATTGTTTGTGTAATCTTCTGCACTATTTTTCTGCCTTTATCTATTGCCTTTAAATGTCACTTATTTATTTTTGTATGTAGTTCGACTTCACTTAGCTAGTTGCTTTGGTTATTTCTCTTTTTGTTCTACTTTTAGTATAGTTAAGTGGTCCTTGACTCTCCTCTTTTTTTTAGTAGTTTCAGTAGATTTTTAGTGGTTTTATTGGATGATGGTGGACTATGGTAATATCTTTAGTTAAGGTCGGGGCAGTAAGAAGTAGCGGTTAGTGGATACGGGTTCTTCTAAGTTGAGATAAGGGTATTGGAACATAGGTTCGCTGACAAAAAAGTACATAGAGATAGTGAAGATTCTCAAGAAGATGAAGATAAATATAGCTTCTGGTCAGTAGACCAGATGGGTAGGTTCCATGGCACATGATTAATCTAGTTAGTAGTGGGCTTACTCGAACGATATTAGTGCTTATGTTCCTCAAGTTGGTTGTAGTGGCTAAGACGATAACTGTCAAATGGTTGTATGTCGATCTAGGGGCCATAAGAGGGGATAATAAATTTTATAGGCTCACAAAACCGATAGAGATAAAGGCTCCTAATTTGAATCAAGTAAAGTGCAACAAGGACGAGGAAAGCAAGGCATTGGTGGAAGAGAACTTCATTAAGCAAAGAGGGCAAACTTACACCCACAAACTCTTAAATGGAGAAGGAGAAAGAAACATTGTGTTGGGTGATTTGGTGCACTGTGAAAGACTTCAGGACATAAGATACTATAGGTGTTTCAGGTTTGATGAGGTTGTACGTGCAATTAGTAGGATGAGCAAGGGAAGAGCAACCAGACTTTATGAGATTTTGATGGAATTTTAGAAGAGCACAAACAAGACAGGTATGAAGTATGAAGTAGAACTGAATTAAATAATACTATTGTTAGATGAAAAAAATGGCCCAATGAATGAGGTGGAGTACAATGGTTCGATTACATAAGAACAAGATTGATATTCAAAAGTGGAATAATTACTTGGATATAAAATTTCTAAGACACACTATGAAGGTATATGAGAGAGTATTGGATATGAGGGTGAGGAGAGGGTTGTCTATTTTCTAAAAATCAATTTGGATTGATGCAGTGATCGACTGCTTAAGCATCTCTCTTAGGTGAAGACTAGTGGAAATGTATAGAGAAAGAAAGAGGGACCTTTATATAGAGTTCATTGACCTTGGAATGGCCTATGATAAAGTCCTAAGGGATTTCCTTTGGAGGTGCTTGGATTCTAGATGTGTCATAATGGTGTATATTAGGGAGATAAATGACATGTATGATGGAGCTAAGACTGATATTAGAATGGTGGGAGCAGACTCGAAACACTATTTAGTTGAGATGGGGCTGAACCAAGGATCACTTCTTAGTCTTTTTCTATTTTCCTTGGGGATGGATGAGTTGATGCAATCTATTCAAGATGAGGTTCCATGATGTATGTTATTTTCGGACGATATAGTACTGATTGATAAGACATGGAACAGAGCTACTGCGAGGTTGGAGAAAGAATTTGGAGTCCAAAGGGTTTTGGTTGAGTAGGATCTAAATTAAATATTTGGAATGCAAATTTAGTATTGCGTCAGATGAAACAAATGTGGAAGTGAGGTTGCCAAACAAACTATTCCCAAGAGAGAAGTATTTAAGCATCTTGGATCTGTAATCCAGGATAGTGGAAATATCAATAAAGATGTCACGCATCGCATTGGGACAACATAGATGAAATGGAGGCTTGCTTCGAAAGTCTTATGTGATAAGAAAGTACCACTTAAACTTAAATGTAAGTTCTACAGAGTGGTGGTTAGTTTGTCCTTATCAAGATATATAGAATAATGTGACTTTATGAGGCTGGACGTCTTGGTGCCCTAGGATTTATAGTACGCCTCAAACTATGAGCCTCAACAAGAATAGATTGAGTCAAATCATCAATATGGGGCACATGTACCCTCCCTTTAATCCTCAAGACCCATTCCTTATCAATCATAGCCTCCTTAGCCTCTCCTCGCAATACCATATCACAAATTCAGCTTAGCTTCTTATCATCAAATTGTTTTTCTTTAATATTTTCAAGAAAAGAAGATCTTGCCTCCAGATAGGCCATGAGTTCTCCTTTCTCAGTTGCCTTCAGCCTTATAAAGTCATTAGCCAGAGTTTGAACATCTTTAGCCAATGGGCGTCTAGAAACCTGTAAATGGGCTAAAATACACATGCTCCCTATTTTTCTACCTAGGGCATTATTCACAACATTAGCTTTTCCTGGGTGATAAAGAATATTAACATCATAGTATTTCTATAACTTCATCCACCTCCTCTATCTCAAACTCAAGTCTTTCTAAGTGAACACATATTGTAAACTACGATGATCTGTATACACTTCACACTTGACCCGGTATAGATAATGTCTCTAATGCTAAATCATGGGTCGAATAGTTAAGTTCATGCACTTTCATTGCCTTGAAGCATAGGTAATTACATTCCTCTCCTGCATTAGCACTGCACCTTAATCGAAATAAGATGCATCACAATAAACAATGAAATTCTTACCTTCCACAGACAAGGCAAGAATTGGTGTAGTAGTAAACAAGGTCTTGAGTTTCACAAAACTCTCTTCGCACTCATCCAAACATACAAATGGAACATTCTTTTTGGTCAAATTGGTCAATTGTGAAGCAATGTAAGAGGATCCCTTGAAAAACCATAGTAGTACCTAGCTAAACCAACAAAGCTCCTTACCTATGAAACTTTGTAGGCCTTACCCAACTCTTCACTACTTCAATCTTCATGGGATCCACCATCACTCCATACTTAGAAACTATGTGCCCCAATAAGGACACCGAATCGAGCCAAAACTCACACTTGGAGAATTTGGCATAAAGTGTTTTCCCTTAACAACCCCAATACAATTCTTAGATGCTCTTCAGGTTCTTTCCTGCTCTTTGCTTAATAAGTATCATCATAAAATAAAATAACAAAGAGATCCATATATGGCATAAAAATTAAGTTCATTGGGCTGATGAAAGCAGCAGGGGAATTCTTATGCCCAAAAGACATTACTAAGAACTCATAATGTTCATACCTTGTTTGAAAAGCAACCTTTGGCACATCTGTTGCCTGCATTTCTGGTTGATGATAATCAAAACTCAAATTAATTTTAAAAAAGATACTAGAACCCTGTGTCACTGATCGAACAAGTCATCAATGTGAGGAATGGGGTATTTATTCTTAATAGTTACCTTAATAAGCTGCCTGTAGTCTAGAACATCCAAAAACTACCATCCTTCTTCTTCACAAATAAAACTGGATCACCCCAAGGAGAGGCACTCGGTATAATAAAACCTTTATCCAACAACTCCTGAAGATGAACCTTCAACTCCCTCAACTTAGTCGGGACCATTCTATAAGGTGGAGTGGAAATGGTGCGAGTCCTTGAGTTCAATTCAATATAAAAATCAATATCCCTGTCTGGTGGCATACAAGGCAGGTTTGCAAGGAAAACATCAACAAACTCACGGACTATAGAAACAAACTCAATCAAAGGAACTTTGGAAGTATCATCCTTGAGATGTGCCAAGAATGTTGAACAACCCTTACTCACCAACCTCTTAGGAAGAAGAAAAGAGATAATCCGAACTAGGGAGGGAATATAGTCACCCTCCCACACTAGAGGATCTATCCCAGGCTTAGCTAAGCTCACATTCTTAGCATTGCAACTAATATAGCAAAATTTGGTGAAATCCAAGTTATACCCAGAATTACATCGAAGTCTACCATCTCCAAAATAATCAAATCTACATAAGTTTAACTCCCCACAAAAGTCACAAGGCAAGACCTATACACCTCCTCAACTAGCACATACTCACCCACAAGAGTAGAAACACAAATAGGCATATCAAGTAAGTCACATTACAATTTAAGTCCATTAGATAGTAAGGGAGATATATAAGAAAACATTGATCTAGGATCAAACAATATGGAAGCCATGATTGCATGCCATAAGAGTACATGTGATAATCATATTGGATGCCTCTATAATCCTAGGGAAAGCATAACAATGGGCTCTATCACTTGTCTGACTATTGCCCCTGTCGGGCTGTGCTCCAGTAGTTCTAACTTGCCCGCTACCCCGGTCGTACTGGTGAGCACCATTACATTGGCCACCACGTTCTCTAGAATGATAGCTTCTACCATAATCACCCTTACCACTAACTACTAGGGATCTGTAACCCTGATCATACCAAGCCCGACTCTTTCTCGAACAATATTTCTTGATATGACCAACCTCACCACATGTATAACCAGTGTTGGAGTCGAGAGTAGGACTATGTGAATACAAAGAATACTGAATATAACCCCCAAACTTAGAAAAAAGTTTGATTGGTCTATTATGGACCCTCAACTGAAACGTGCAATGAAGACTAAATAGTATGAAATCTAATAATCCCATAACACTACTCACTGGAGTAAGAACCACTAAACTCACCTCTCTTACAGAACTTCTTGAACGTTGTCACCTCGACGAAGTCATCTGGCTTCACCCTATTATCTCTATCACAAAATCAACCACTTCTTGAAAATATTTTATAGAAGCAGCCACATGTAAAGATGGAATCGGAAAATATGAACTCAATCCCTTCACAAAGAGGTGAATCCACTCCCGCATACTAATGAAAAGTTGAGTGGCATACCTATATAAAGCACGAAATTTGTCCTCATAAGATGCAATAAACATCTTCTTTTGATCTATATTTTGAAACTTGTATCTCCTTCTATCCTTAAAAGTCCGGGGAATATACTTCTCCATGAAGAATCTAGAAAATATTGCCCAAGTCATAGGTAGTGCCTTTGCTACTCGGCACTCAACATGAGACCGCCACCACATTTTAGCGTCTCCCTAGAACTTGTATGTCATAAACTCAACACCAAATCACTTCACTATATCCATATTATGAAGAAAATCATGACAATCAAGAAGGAAATCATAAGCATATTTAGATTCAGTTCCCTTGAAAATCAGAGGTTTCAACTTTAAGAACTTAATAAAGAGATCATGTTGGTCACTAGTCATTATAGGACGTGTAGTCTATTCGGGAAATGTACCAAGGACACATAAATGCAGGGAGCCACATAGGGTGCATACTGTACTCCCTAAACTTGAGGTGCTGGTGCAGAAAATGCTATGTGTGCTTGGCCCTAATCAGATAACCCACCAAGATAAATAAGAACCTGATTGAGGATCATCACTTGAGTAGGCTGGGGTGGTGCTTTCTTCTCATGAATCTGCTCATCCCCCACCTCATCACCCTCTCTTACTACCTTATCGGCCGGTGGAGGGGTCACTAATCTATACTTAGTTGGCCCAGTTGCCTAACCTCTACCCATTGTAGGCTTCTCCCACAAGGTATTCTGCTTGCATGATTTCAAAGATTATCACAAAGTATTCTATTTTTGTTCTTTCTTTATGCTTTATGGTCTTTGTTGATTCGTTTAACTAAATCATACATCAGATGGGGACTATTGTGTTTTTTAGGAGTATCTACCATCAAATGGAGTCCAACTGGCGCTGGTACAAGCAATCTCAATCAAAAGTTGTTCCTGGCAAGGTATTCTATTTATTGCTACCAGTCATGTGTACAATATTCTTTCACATGCGGTGGTAGCACAATGTTCTCGATTGTATATTACACATCAGTGTCATAGATTACGATTGTATCATTGTTCATAGCTAAGTGATAAAGGTTCTATACTCTACCATACAATTTTCACTATTGGTAAGAAAATACTCCCACCATTCCATTTTATACAACACTATTTTTGTTTTTTCCTTTCAAGCCCCTTCTCTGTTTCACTTTAGGCTTCTAGTGTAAAAGTTTAATCAATCTTGTGTACCATATAGAAATTTTAGGGGGTAGGGAAGGATGTCGCCTTCTTTATCTCTTAAGAAAGTAACTTTAATAATATATACTCATTTATTGCGTGACCATTTGAGAATTAACCTCGAATATATCAATATTGGATCAAATCCAATTAACGTTTTTTGCAAATAAATGTCAAAGCTAACTACTAGATAACCATGCATTTAGTAGGTCCAGTTACGTGTCAAAATCTCAGAGCTCAAATTTTTTCTTATATGAGTCTCCCTAATTATCTTTTATGAGGCTTGGCAAGAGGGCCCCCTTCCCCATTATCCTTTTATATAACCCACAACACAAAGTGGGGTTCCATTTAAAGGAGGATACCAAGCCTAAAATTGAGCCCCACTTTGTGCTATGGGTTCTATACAAGGATAATGAGGAAGGGGAACCTCTTGCCAAGCCTTATAAAAGATAATTAGGGAGACTCATCTACGACTGCGAATCTATAAGAAAAATATGATCCCTGAGACCTTGCCACGTAACTCGAACTACTACATGCATGGTTATCTAGTAGTTAGCTTTGACGTTTTATTGGTAAATTGATTCAAATATTGATATATTAGAGGTTAGTTCTCAGATGGTCACGCAATACATGATATATTGTTAAACTCACTTTTTTTAGAAATAAAGAAGGAGACATCCTTCCCTACCCCCTAAAATTTCTATATGGTACACAAGATTGATTCAACTAGAAGCCTAAAGTGCAAACAAAGTAGGGGCTTGAAAGGACAATACAAAAATAGTGTCGTATAAAATGAAATGGCGGGATTATTTTCTTATAAATAGTGAAAACTGTCTGGGAAAATATAGAACCTTTATCTCTTAGCTATGAACAATGATCCAATTATAATCTATGACACTGATGTGTAATATAAAATCAAGAACCTTGTGCTATCACCACATGTGAAAGAATACTGTAAACATGATCTAGCAATAGATAGAATATTTTTCCAGCAACAACTATTGATTCAGATTGCTTGTACCAACACCAGTGGGACTCCATTTGATGGCATATACTCCTAAAAGACATAATAGTCTGCATCTAATGTATGATTTGATTAAATGAATCAACAAAGACTAAAAAGCAAAAATAAAGAACAAAAATAGAATACTTTACGATATTCTCTGAAATCATGCAAGAAAACATCATGTTTCATGCTCCATATCTGCATAATTGACCAATTATCCTTGTGATATTCTCTAAAATCATTCAAGCAGACCATTTATTTTAAACAACACAAGAAACATAATTATCCTTGCAAAGATATGAGGTACAAGTAAACCAAAATTAAGATAGAATAAGGAAAACAAAACACCTGATTGAAATTTAAATTGATGCACCCATTCACAAGAATTAATATTCCAAACAATGGCAGTTCCATCAACACTACAACTAAAGAGATAATCACCTTTCTTGAGCTATGAGATCTTGAAACGTAACTGGACCTACTAAATGCAAGGTTATCTATATTAGTTAGCTTTGACATTTTATTGGCAAAAAACGTTAATTGGATTTTATCCAAATATCAATATATTCGAGGTTAGTTTCTCAGATGGTCACGCAATACATGAGGATATATTATTAAAGTTACTTTTTTAAGACAATGAAGTCATAAAATAATTCTTTATTTTTTATAGGCAAATTTGGTCCCTTCAAGCCCATGTTCTGATTGATTGTTTAATCTTGGAAGGAGATTGACTTAGGATTGGAATCCTAGATTAAAAATTAACCCCTTTTACGTATTTCCCTCTTTCATTCTTCATCTTCCTCTTCCTGATCCATGACAACATAACTCACCAGTTGTTCGCTCCCCCCTTTATCTCTGGCAATTCATTCCTTCGTCACCTGACTGATTTGCCTTCTACTGGGACAAAACCTTACCTCTGCCTATCAAGGTTTGGGTAGATAGGAAGAAATCATCTAAAGTTTTTTGTCCTTTTTAGAATTTAAACTCTAGATTCCATGATTTTCACTCACTTCATTGCTTGCTAGTATATATCCTTGGGTGCATTGGGGCCGACTCACCTCTGATGTTTTTTATGGTACACTGTTGTCAAAGGTGCTCTTAAAGCCCCAAGGAATTTTAAAGCCCCAAGATTTGAGTTCCAAAACTTGAAATGATTGCAATCTTTCTCGTAATCCCCATGAGAGTAAAAATAATTCCGAGAGATACACCAAATTGAATTTTTGGTGTGTGTTGATTTAATATAGTTCACCTAACCTTTTATTTCTTTGAGCTTAGTGGTTTTGTTTCATTGTCTGTTTGCATAGTGCTTCATTTGACTCTACTGTGAAACTATGGGATGTTGAACAAGGGCGTCTTCTTCACAGGTTTTAATGGTCACATGTAATGGATATGAACTCTACTTGGATACAGTATATATTAAGGAATTGTTAATAAAATTACATTTTTAACTGTAAAATACATGCTCAAGTATTATGGGTTAGTTTAATCGTATTCAATTGAGCTATCGATACATATATACATATTCTTTTTATTTGGGTGGGAATGTGAGGGGAGGGGAGTGAGAATAAGTTAGTGTTATCATTCTTGTTGAATACTTTTGTTATTGACAGACTGATGGGAATGATAAGAGGCTCTCTTCCATTTTGAATCTAGGGAAGTTGTTTACTCTGTTTCCTTAAGTCTGAATGGTGAATACATGGAAAGTGGGTCATTGGATAAATACATGAATATATGGTTAGTGAAGGAGGCCAAGATTGTAAAAACTTACAATGGCAATGACTGTATTTTTCAAGTGTGTTGGAACAAGGAAGGCAACAAGGTTGCAGCTTGTTTTGGAAACAAGAAGCTCCGTGTGTTTGATATTCGATTGTAGAGGTTGAGGAATAGCTTTAAAAGGACTTGGGAACATAGAGGCGGGAAATTCACAATTCAAGAAACTCTACCCTATAGAAATACAGATTGTAGATAAGTTTTCTATTATTAGTCACCAGTTTTCAATTTACCCACATTGGGGCCCAACTAAATCATTATGGCTTTGATCTAAACTTAGGGTCATGGTACTGCTAGTATAGTTATTACGGTTTTATCCTTTTTGTTGCTTGTGAGGAAATTGGCATGGCTGTTTTATTCTCATTATGTGTAATTTAGCCACATTGTCAATTCCTTACTTGAATTTGAGCCCAAAAACCTAAGAGGTTGTTTGGTTTCCAAATAAGTTACACTGGATTATTGCGTGAGAATTATAATATAGAGATTTAAAATATCTTACTTGAGTTTATTTTTATTTTTTTCAACATTAGGTGCGGTGCATCCATATCTTTTCATCATTTTTGCCTAACGCATCTACATGCATGTAAATAATCTCCTTTTGAAAAGTACAAAGTTTGTACCTTTAAGTTGATACTCTAACTTAGGTTTCTCTTAAATACCAATATCAAATTTTCATTTTAGTTAATTTATGCTCTAATTATTTGGACATGCGGTGTAAGACTTTGTTCGGTATTATGCTTTCTTTCATTGCTTTATTATTTATATGAGGTTATTTTTTGGCTTAATACATAATTAACTTGCTAACTAAGTCATGTTTTCATTGAACACTTTAACTCATAATAAATTGTTTAGATTAGAATATTTTTTATTTTAATTATATAATAGACAAATGAAAACGCGCAAATAATTTTTTACAAAATTTGAACTGAAAGTGTCTAATTGAAACAATTTATTAGGAGTTGAAATGTTTAATTGAAATAGGGCCTAATTTGAATATCTAAATAGAAGATTCCGACAAGTTCTATTTCGAATTAAAAGCTTAGATCAACCTTTTATAATCAATAGTATAGTAATTCAATTTAATTTTTTTTGCCTTTGAAAAGTCATTCAACCTGTCTGGTAAGCTTTTGTGGTCATTTTAAAATCAATATTTAAATTTATTTATGGAGATCACATTGTAGGGTTTTTGTTGGAAAAGTATTGTAATGCTCTATTTAATCACCGAAAGAGAATCGACTATATACGTCAAGTTATTCAAGCTCGAATTCAACGCATGTTAAGGCAAAACTCTTTTCTTCATATCACACGAATTCTAAAAATCACAACTCATCGAATGAGTCATCTTTACTATTTTTTAGGAAGACCCTCTGTGAATGGGATGTCTGGTGATTTTATTTCTTGACCTTGTTGTACCGTTATTGTACTTGTAACATTGTGAAGTCTCTTTGACTATTGAAATTTATTTTGTCGAGTTTTTTATTCTTATGTCACCTAGCGAGCTATTGTCCTAAGAGTGAGGCAGTAATGTTGGAGGAACTATGGGAGTAATTAAGTCATTCTTTCTTGTCAGAAGCTTTACAAAAGTACTATTTGAAATTGATATAAATACTAAATCTTATACTCTATTCTTTTGGTTATTTACTTGTCAATCAACCTTGTTTCTAAAAATCATACTATCTCCAGTTTAGAACCATTTATCATAAATTAAGCTAAGCATGTCTCTTTCTTCTTTTGAGTTCCTAAATGATTAATTTTCTAAGTCAAATTAAAGTCGAGACAAGAGCGTCGAGTATAATATCAGTTCTATAGGGCTGAATGGTAGCATGAATGTTGAATAAAGTCATAAGGAGATTTTTAGGCACGAAGAGCAAAACTTGGCCAAATTCTAATCATGATATACTCTATGCATTTAAAGTTCATATCATAGCATGTTAAATGCATTCACTCCCGATCCATAATCGAAAAGAATGGGACATATTTGCCCACATATATGTATATACAATATAGATGACCACGAAATGATATAGATGATATTGGTTAGCTACTGAACATGCCAACATTGCTTGAGGTTGTTCGTATGAGCACTTGTGTATTAAGTTGTGATATCCCTGTTGTGGTAAGAAGGGTTTCAGTTTCAGATGCATGGTATCTCAATTATCCTTTGTGCCGCAGTTTCAAATGGTATCGATCTTACGATTTTTGTTGCAACGATATATGATTCTATTTCACCATCATATCAGTACATATTTATTCGTACTAACGTCCTATTACCGGGAGATGCTGCATTTCGTGTTGCAGGTTCATACTAAGGTCCTGATCGGTCATTACAGTTATGGAACTATCTCAACTTAGAATTGGTAGGCTCTATTCTTTCTAGAGTTGTTGGTCGTCTGTAGGTTTTGTATACTAGAATTTTGTACATAGTTATCGTGTATTGTCGGGGTCTTGTACCGACCAATTGATGCATAATATTCTTAAACACTTCTGGACATGCTTTGCTGGGTCTTTTCAGCTTTATATAGGATTTCAGTTGCAGTCATGCTGACTTCCTAGTTCTTTATCAATTAAGTTGACCTTGTCGATTCTTTTCATTGTGTCATGATTATTGTTGTGACCTCGCCAGTTCGATTATCTTGTTTCAATAGTTTTTTTTTGTGACGATCTTTTAGAGTTGAAAAATTACTTTTGAAAGACAAAATAAAATTAAGTGACTATAATTGCCAATTATTAAAAAAAATTGAGTGATCGTGCAGATTTCTAACTTGTTTCATTTATATATGTATCACAATCTGGAAGCTAATCAATTTTTTCTATTTTCATTTCCAAAATAATTAATTCTCTCATTCAAAGTTGTACTTGTACATATAGGATCCGAATAAAACAATTTTTTTGTTTGTTTAAATAATGTGACCACCAGTATAAAAAAGATCGATTTATTAGTTAGTCTGCCATAAATACCCTCTATTTCTAATCATTGTTTAATATATTTAATTAATTACAATCACTTTGTTTTAATATATCAAAAGTATTTTTAATTGGAGTACATGTAATCGTCCTATTAAGGAGTGGATCTAGGATTGTTCAAATTGAATAGAAATTAGTGAAATTTTATAATTGACATATATAAGACTAATAATTATAAGTTATGACATTATTCTTTATCTTTCATGTTATAACAATAAAAATTTACAGGTTTTAACATTTTAGTAAATAAAAAATGATTTAAAATAATATTAAAAATTAATTATTGTGAAAAATAAATAAGGTAAAAATGGATATATTAGTATTAAATAATTTGAAAAAAATAATGATAATTAATAGGAGGCATATAAATAGGAGATTCATAAAAAAAGGGAATATTTGTTTTCCTTGTTTAGCTCAAATCAGTTAAAATCCATTCAAACAGATTTCTTTTCTTTTGTTTGAAGGTTTCTCTCTTTTCAATATATTCTCTGTAGGTTGTCACTCTCATCTAATTCATATTTGTTTTTATTCAATAATCTTTATTTTCTTGTAATGAATGGTTTCTTATTAGTATTAATAAAGCATGGTGGTAGATGGGCCCTTCAGGTTAGTGTTCTTTGCGATTTTTTATTTGTATTGTAATACAAACTAAACGTAAAACAAATATGAACTGTCATACCAGAAAAAGAATATTTAGATTTTTCCTGTCTATAATAGTTTTAATTATGGCGTTTTTGGTATGAATATTCATTTTTTCAAATTACATAAATTTGTTTGAAATTGGTATAAATTTTGGTTTGAACATTCATTTTTTTTGTATGTTTTTGGTTAAAAAAATTACATAAAATTTATTTGAATTTGGTATACTGGTTATACCATGTCGGTACGTTTTAGAATTATATTTGAATGAGTTTTGTATACTATTTATCTAATAATTGACAATTAATAGTTAGAAGTGGTATTATTTTGGTATTATAGTGGCATGATTCTGCTGCGAAAAAGTGACGACTTATGGCATGAAATAGGTATAATTTTGGTATGAAATATGTATGAAAAGTGTGCATAATAATTGTATGAAATTTGTATACTGATTTCAGATTTTTTGTTTTGTATAATGATTTTAATTATGACGTTTTTTTTTTTTACATGTATAATGTTATATTTTGGTATGAACATTGAATTTGTTCATTATTTTTCTGACCCATTTTTTATTTTTTGGTAGTTTTCTATTTAAAAAGAAATAGATAAAAAAAAATTTGGAATTTATATACTAATACTACTAGACATGTTTGTCAATTGATAATGTTTTTTGATACGATTTCTGGTTTGATTGGATTCTTTTCGGAATTATAATGTAATGAATTTGGTATACTGTTTATTAAGGAAATGACAATTAATATTTATAAGTTGGAATTATTTTGGTATTCTAGTGGCATGATCCTGGTATGAATAATTGATAACTTTTTGCATGAAATAGGTAAAAATATGTGTGATCAGAATTGTATGAAATTTGTATTCTGATATAACATATGTGTTTTTACTTTTGTATTCTGTAATAACATATGAAATTGTTTAAAAATAATATATGTATTTTTTACTTTTGTATGAATTTTGTATGCATAAAAATGGTATGAAATTTGTATACTGAGTATAAAAGTTATTTGTACTTTTCTATGATACTGACACAATAATTTATGATCGAACAGGAAAATATGCAATTCAAAAAGTGTAGGAGCATAAATTATTGTCGCCTGATACAAAAAGAACTGTAGGGAAACCACAACTTGAACGTTGTAAATGCTTTGCTGATGTGAAATTCAAGAGGTCTAAGATTACGTGCAGTACATGTCGTCGGGAGGATCACAACAGGAAGACATGTTCAAATTACCCTTCTGAAAAACACATATAATTTATTTTTATTTTTATTTGGTTGTTTTATTGTGGCAAACTCATGTTTTGATTTGTTTTATCTTTTAAGTTAATAAATTATATTTCAGAATATTTATTATGTGTGCTAGTTAATCATTTATGTATTCAGTGTTTTACAAATGTATACTAAAAAACTCGATAATGCTAGTATGCGATTGATATCGACTGGAAAAATTAAGTCAAATCTTAGTATGAAATTGGTATACATTTGGTAACCAACTAATGTCCCAGTGGTAAAATTGAAAAAACAACATGTAAGTGATATTTCAACTGAAATAGCCAACCTAAAACTAGTTAATATTATATCTAATTTGTATAAACTTGATATCGAATTGATATCCCATTGGAAAATTGAAAAACCAACATGTAGTTGAGATTTCAACCAAATTAGACAACCTAAATAAGTTAATGTTGTATTCAACTGGTATCCATTTGGTATCCAACATATATCCCACTTGAAAATGAAAAATAAATTAAAATGTAACTGATATTTCAACCAAATTAAACAATCTAAAACAAGTTAATGTTGTATCCAATTTATATACACTTGGTATCCAACTTTAAATTTTAGAACAAAGACAAAAAATAAAAATGCATGAAATTCATAATTAACTGGTATAAATCTGACAATGTAAAACAATGCATATTATATATTGTTGTAAAAACTGTAGCAAAAGAAATATACATCACCCAAAAATCAAAACATGTAATTAAAAGTCAAAACTGCAATAATTAATACAAGTCCTATATTTTCCTTTTTCTTCAATTTATATTCCGTATTGAAGTGTGAACGTTTTTTTTACAATATTTAAGCTAAAATGTAGGAACTCCTTATTAAAGATTTTATGATCTCATATATATATATATATATATATATATATATATAAAACAACAAATTTCAAAATTAAATATACTTATTTCACAAAAAAAATATATTTTAGATATAGAAAAAACACACCCAAATCGAGTTCAAAATTTTAGTAAAATGATTTTTTTCTCAAAAAATCAAGTTTCAGATTAATTAAAATAAAAAACGAAATCAAATATTCAAAATATAGAACTCTTAATTCTAAAAATATCAGATTAAAAAAAATAAAAAACCATATCAAAAGTTAAAATAAAATAAAAATCAAGAAAAGCCAAAAAACATAGATTAAAGAGAGAGAAATACATGTTAAAACATACGGTGATAAATTTATTTATTTATTTAAAATTAAAGGCCCCAATAGTCATTAATATATAAAAAAGGGTTTGAATAGTAATCAATATTTATCGTAGGAATAATAAAATAATTAAAAGAAGAATCAACTAATTAGGAGAAAATCAAGGGAAAGATTTATGTTGTCAATTATAAATTACTATATAATTGGAAAAATATTTTGAGAGTAACTTAAGGGTGGGGGTGGGGATTGACATGTGATAAGTTAAAAATTTTCTTAAAAGGTGTAATAGATAATTACAAATTGATTCTCTCTCATTAATATTATTTCTCTCACCTATAAATTATATAACATTATATCATATATATTAGGTAATAATATATAATTAATTAATTTATAAATTAAAACTAATATGTTAATACTTGTAATTAAAATGTTATAAGTAGTAATATAAAAAAAGTAAATCTAAAAGTTGTAATATTATCCCTTAAATAAATGTGTAGTGTGATTTTTCCTAGAAATTAATAATTTTAGCTGAAAGTGTTTATTAGTTTATCGAAAATAAGTTATTGATTTAGCGATTTCGATAACGATTTTATTTTTTATCTTAATTTGGGTTATCAATTCGTATCATATTCAGATTTAGTTAATAGAATAATTGATAATAAATTATGTGACGACCCGATTTCTCAAGTCATAATGACACCTACTACACCCCATCAATAGGAAAGCCTAACATGTAGCCCGGAGTTATAAGCAACGGACTACCAAGCGAAAGCCAACAACAAGAAATAAGAACTTAGAACCAAGCAGGGAAAAGATAATCAATAAAACCATATAGGAACCATTCTAAGACCTGACATCTATTAGTAGTTGGGGATCTAATCCAAAATAGGAGTACAAGACTTTCACAAGTATAAGACAAGTACATGCTATCTCTGAATACAATATAACAACCATGCCTAGAAAAAATAGATGGTACCTCCAGATGCCAGGAGCTCACCCTAATCTCTGAAATCCCAAAATTCTCCGCACGACTCCAAATCAATGATGATAACTCAACTGCAATCTATAGGGGGCAGAAGTGTAGTATGAGTACCAAAAAATGGTACTCAATAGGCAATGGCCGACTGAACTTAAAAGACAACACAAATATAAACAATAAGTAATAAGGAAAGTGTAGCACACGTAACTAAACAAGAGATACTAGAGTAGACATGAAATAGAGATTATAAACAGGAAATAAGGGGTAAGAAGTCGAGTAAAAAACGCACCTGGATCGCAAGTAAACAACCTAATCGCAAACAACTAAGATACAAAGTTAACTACAACCCACAACAACAAATCTAAAGACAAAACATTCCATGTAACAATAAAACAATAGCAAAGAACATAATATAGTCAAACAATAATCTAACCTGACCCCCATAACCCAGAAGGTACAAACAACAAACATAACCCAACCAGCTCCAATAAACCGGAGGGTACAAACAAAAAGCAAGTATACTGCTGATAGGAAATGCATATGAATGCAGCGTATGCAGCAGAACCATCACTAACCATCTAAACCTCTAACTAGAGGTAATGGCCTCAAACAACAAATCATCAGCCTCAGACTGGGAATAATGGCCCGAACCATCAACATCAGCCTCAGACTGGAGATAAGTCAAGTCTCTGACGCCCCCTAATCTCAAAAATTAGTAAGTCAAGTGATCTCGGTGGTATGACTCCCATTAAAACCAGTTTAGAATAAAAACTAAGTAATATAGTATCTCATCATAAACGATAAATATGCCAATGCATGGGGCGGGATTGTACTACAAAATCCGTGAGAATGAGCAAACAATGCAATGTATGCCATTAGCAACATTCAAACAAGGCACACAAAATCAAATAATTATACAACCAGTGAAACCACACTACCAAAGCAAATAGTGCTAACCTGGGATCCAACTAGACCTCACATACTGCCTCGGGCCCAACAGTATAATCATATGCTCAATGAGGATACAACATGCCCATTGATAATCAACAAGCAAAGAGATTTAAAAGAGATTTTTATTTTTAAAAGGGGGAGCAAACTCAAGGGACGACACTAACCCAATCACACCGCTCCAGTCCTAGACTGAGAAAATCTAGGACAAATCCATGACTAGGACGAGCCACAAATGTCACAAGCATCAATGCAAGAAAATGACCCAAAACAAGACCTAAATGGAGCAAATCAAAACGACGAGGCAATACAACACAACCTAAAGTATCTAATGTCCTGCCTAGCCTAAGGCCACCACAATTCAATCCTAACAACAATAAGCAAGATAAACTACACCACAAGCAAAGCCACAACCTAAACTAAGGATCTCAACACCCATAAAAAGCATAAGGCTATTACGGAATCAAGAAAGGGTGGAATAACAAGAAGAAAGCTAAATAACAGGCAAATACCATAAAAAATTATATGAAATCTATACTATGCATTATCTAAGCAGCTCAATCAAGAAAGTTTACCAAAGCCTACCTCAAAGCCAAACACGAGCACTTTGAATCCACCACACACGAGCTATCCACATAACAAAGGCCTATGAAAACTACCAAACCATCGAATTATCAATCACAACATCATTAGGGATGTTTTGAAAATAAAATCACAACAATTGTGAACGGACCCAAAAATGAGTCAAAACGGGAATATGGGACCCACATAGAAAATCTCAAAATAGACTCCATCAAAAGTTTCTAATCGATTAACTAAGCTTGTGCCCCGAAATAAGGATCAATTCCATGCCTGGGACAACCCATACCTCCACATGCGATAAAACACAAATTTGAAGAGAACTAAAAGAGAGTTGGCAGCTCCTTTGGGGAGGAGAATACCTCGAACGAAGGGCCCCACCACCCAAATACTCCAACACGTAGCCATGATCAACACAGACCTCCAACACTTTCAATCACCTCAATCGGAGCTCCCAAGAACAAGAAATTGCATTTGGAATAATGAGGGCTGAGTTGAAATTTTAGGATTTATATACCCGAATTTGGTCGCTATAAGCAAAATCTAGTCGCAAAATTTCTGATATTTGGTCACTAAAATCTTGCATCAGATATCAGCACTTAAGCTGGTTTGCTCAAACTTCAAATTCACCTAAAGGGTGTCTCAGAGTCGTTTGGAACTATGTGCCCGCAAACAAAATATGCTACCCCATCGAATTCAAAATATCGGACTCAACAGAACCTTCAAAACTTCCATTTGAGGTTTTTTCGATTAAAAGTGGGTCCCACACTCAAGTTCCATTTAAAGCTAAAAACCACAGAAAGGCTCAAAGTGAAACCGGAATCCCAGGAAACCGTATGAAAGGTCATTCTTGACCAAACCCGACATTCCAGGGCTATCCACACTGACATAATTTTCATTCAAACACGTTTACCAAGAATGTTGACCAAAGTCAACCCTTGAATTAAGCTTCAAAGTTAAAACAACTAAAGGAACAAACTCACACCAGAAGTCTTGAGGCCCAAGCCAACCATGCCCGTATCTTAAATTGGACCTTCCAGAACTGATGAAACTATCAGAATTGCATTTTGAGGCCGTTTTCCTAAACTTTTGACTGAAGTCAACCGTTCAAGTTTTAAAGGCTCTAAAATACGAAAATTTACACAAAATCCAGACGAACGATCGGACGACCGAACTGTCAGTCCCAACAAGTCATAAATAACTTATGGTCCCTACAACAAAGCTCTAAACGTTAAAAATATTGTAAAATGAAGAAAATAACTTGGAGGGTCATTGCAAATAAATAAATTCTATCTATATTATTCGGCTTAAAAATTCCTTCACTTAGGTTTAATTTCTTACTTCCATTTCTGGCTGTCTCAAACTCTCGATTATTCTATATTTGCTTTTGAGAAAGATGCAATCTATTAACTCATGTGCAAAGTTCATTTGGTTTGCCACCTTGTTTCTAATAAGTAATTTTCATTGATTTTTTTGTGTGAAATCTTAGAAGTTAAACAAATAATGATCAATAACTGATAAATCAATATAATAATGAATCTATAGTGATTTAGAATATCTACAGATCGTTAATTTTTAAGTCGAACCATGAAATTTCCAAACCTAACAAACCGGCCGATACAGAGCCCTAGGAGAATCTGGTACATATCTTAGGTAAAAAATTTGACACGCTCAAATTACCCCTCCCTAAAGAAGCATAAGCGATCATTATTAAGTAAAGAACCCAACTTGTAGGTTGGGGTTGATCCCACGAGGAAAATGTTTTAGACTTTACTTTAACCAACAATTATATTCAATTAGTCAAATTACTTGCAGAAACAAGTAATAAAAAAGGTGGGTTTTGTAGAACAAATTGTAAGAATTCAATAAATAATCAATAATCAAAAGTCAGTTTTGGGTTGTTATCAAGATGAGTGAAATAACTAGGGTATCCGTGTTCCCCAAAATCTCATAATGCAGTAATCCTAATAATATCAATCCTTTCTTAGTGTATTACATGCAAAGTGATAAGTTATGTATCTCTAAATCCTTGCTCCGGCATGTAGAGAATTTCACCCCGCACCTTGGTCCGGCTACGTGTGTGTACTTTACTAACCCTTACATTTACCTCATATTGGACATCACAATCGATGTTTGGCATAGTTATTACTTCGCATCAATCGACACTAGCTTATTAGATAGTATCACACTAAATCTATGTTGATAATTCTTTTCTTGTTGATTACCTCCTTGGTCTGGCAAGTAGCTACAAGGCGAGTTCTAACATTTGCAACCGCTAAAAAGACTTCTAAACGAAAGAATTATCAATGCATGCACCACACTACTCAAGAATTGCATATTTACTATTCATACTTTGTTAATTGCTCATGGTTCCCACAACCCTAGTTGTGGAGTTTAGTTATCCATAATCATATGACTACAATTCATTGTTTTAGATGGAAGAATTATAAACTTACGTAACAAGAGTAATAAACCCAGAAATTCAACTTGAATTGCAACTCCAAAATCTTCAAAACGATCTAAGGAAATTAATAATTGCTAAAGTTGCAAGTTAATCTCCCAAGTCAAGAACTAGAATATAATAATAATGTCTAACCCCCAAAAACGAGGTTTACATGCCCTATTTATAGAAAACAAGTCCTACATAAAAAGGGAAACAAAATAAGGAAAGTTTGTTACAGGAGCGCGTCTTCGTTCCACGAGACTGACTCACAGACCGTTAATTGATCTATGGTCTGTGAGTCCCTTCCGTCAGCCAGGACATAGAAAATATTTCAACTTCCAAAAATCAGCTTCTGTGAAGCAAACGACGAAACTGCAGTTCGATCTACGGTCCGTCAATCCCCTTCCGTAGCTCCACACTTTGAATCTTCAAAAATCAGGTACTGGAACTCTTGCAGTATCAATCTACGGATCAACAGTACGGTCCGTAGATCAATCTACGGACCGTCAATGGGCATTGTGGTTCCACACTTGGTCAGATTTCCCTAATTTGCCTTCCATGCCTTGGCTGCTGATCTACGACTACCATCTACCGAGCGTCAATAGATATATAGTCCGTAGATGCCCTCCGTAGATGCCCTTTTCTGCAATTCTGTCAGCTGTCTCTTTAATTCCGCCCCTGAACATCTTTCATGCAAAATATGATAAAAACACATGAAAACTAATACAAATAAAACCCTAGACACACACAACTTGTAAGTGAAATGTATTAGAAATACCGTAAACTCACGGTATATCAACACTCTCAACTTAAATTCATTGTTTGTCCTCAAGCGACACACTAAGACTCTAAACGACACTTGTATAGAAGCAAGCATTTCAAGCACAAGCAATCATATGGCTCTCTATCCCACTCACTTTCCGGGTGCAAAATTTGTTCTCTTAGACTCGACAAGCTAATTCATGCAGGTCAAACCATGACAACGATCGACCAACCAACACACAACATACATTGTTTTACTATCACCAAAGTACCAACTCTCCGAAAAAGCAACTAGTGCCCTTACTTCAAACGAAATCCCTTTTCTTTCACACAATGACTTATGACTTTGAGTACAACGATTCATTCAACACTCATTCTCAGAAACAACTTCAAGTACAGTTAGTGCTCAATACCATAGGCTTGCCCTTATTTTCACTGCTTAGACGCCCCACATTAGACTCTAGGATCACTATAGGACTTTCTTGGCTGGTAACGTAGGCTCAGGGTCAGGTGTGATACATTTGGGTACTTCTTAGTAACTTTCTGCCCTCCTTGACATTACAATTGGCTTTCAACCTCTTTTTGCCCTATTTTTGTCCTCCTACCATTTTACCTTCTTTCCTTTGATTTTCTTCTACCATGGATGTGACTTTAGGTTTTGTAGATCTCTCTATTTTTCACTTTTTTTCTTTCTTACGGTTTACGCTTTTTCTTTAGTTTTCAACAAGTCACATCCATTTCTCTGTTTTCTCAACATCAAACTCTTTTCATACCCATTTTTCGTTCGGTTTCATCTTTCATAACCACCCTCAACTTATGGATTTTTCATTGATCGAGGTGCACAATACCCAATAACGGGTCAGGGCCAAGATTGAAGTTACCTTTTACATTAGCCACCATCAACTGAGGCTTTTGACCTAAGTCGAAGTGCACAAGTCCAAGGAGGGACCAGGGCCAACATAGTAGATTTATGGGAAGGTGAGTTCGGGTTTTAGAAAGAAATGGTCTAATTTTTAGGCACAAAGCATTTGGATCAAAGGGAGCATTAATTTCATTTGGTTGGATCCTTCATTTAGGCAATTTGTGGACTTATCATAACAAGGGCCTATGATCACCTCCTAGTTTTTAGAGTGAATTGTCTTAGCAGGACTAACCGGGCAAGTTCTGGTTTTGCACAAAAACTGTTTGACCAATCAACTATTCTCACACACACTTGGCACATAGTTTCATTATCAGATTATCAGATTACCTAGTTCAAGTTTCAGCTTAAGTCGTGCCATCTGTTGATTCATTATCCTGTCATACTTAGAGCCAACATATTGAACTTGTCTTAGCCTACCACTTCTAGCACACAAGTAAAAATTTGGACGGGTATATTTTTCATAAGCCATCATGCTTCATTCTTGTTCATGCTTCTATACATACTATCCATACACATGCTGGTTCAACAAATATTAAATAGTCTCTTGAGGGAAATAAACACAGGCAAGAAAACCCCAAGGGAGGATTTATGACTTTTGGGTTACTCAGACTTCACCCTATCACACATAATCCATTTACCCTACCCCAACAAAAATAGATGCTATGGTCCCCAATGCATACAAGAACAGTAAAAGATAGTGGAATGGGTGAAGCAAACCTGTGGCGCATAGCGTCGAAGAATCATGAACGAGCGGGTGGGTCTGATTCCCGGAGCCTGCTGTAACAATAGTAGGGTCACCCTCAGTAGTGCCTACATCATCCATCATAGCTCCATCAGTGGTGCTGACAACGTCCCTCACAACAAGCGGCATCTCTATAACTGGGGCAGAACTCGATGCCCCCGTAGCACTCTCACGCACCTTCTGCATTTGGTTGGATCCTTCATTTAGGCAATTTGTGGACTTACCAGAACAAGGGCCTATGATCACCTCCTAGTTTCTAGAGTGAATTTTCTTAGCAGGACTAACCGGGCAAGTTGTAGTTTTGCACAAAAATGGTTTGACCAATCAACTATTCTCACACACACTTGGCACATAGTTTCATTATCAGATTATCAGATTACCCAGTTCAAGTATCAGTTTAAGTCGTGCCATCAGGTTGATTCATTATCATGTCATACTTGTAGCCAACATATTGAACTTGTCTTAGCCTACCACTTCTAACAAACAAGTAAAAATTTGGACGGGTATATTTTTCATAAGCCATCATGCTTAATTCTTGTTCAATAAGCCATCATGCTTCATTCTTGTTCGTGCTTTCATACATACTATCCTAACATATGCCGGTTCTACAAAAAATAAATAATTTTTTGGGCGAAAAAAACACAGGCAAGAAAACCCCAAGAGAGGATTTATGAGTTTTGGGTTACTCAGACTTCACCCTATCACTCATAATCCATTTACCCCACCCCTACAAAAATAGATGCTATTGTCCCCAATGCATACAAGAATAGTAAAATATAGTGGAATGGGTGAAGCAAACCTGTGGCGCATACCGCCGAAGAATCATGAATGAGCTGGTGGGTGCGGTTTCCTGGAGCCCGCTGTAACAATAGTAGGGTTACCCTCAATAATGCCTACATCATCCATCATAGCACCATCAATGGTACTAACAACGTCCCTCAAAATAGGCGGGATCTCTATAATTAGGGCAGAACTCGATTCCCCCGCAGCACTCTAACACACCCTTTGCATTTGGTTGAATCCTTCATTTAGGCAATTTGTGGAGTTATCAAAACAAGAGCCTATGATCACCTCCTATTTTTTAGAGTGAATTATCTTAGCAGGAATAATCGGGCAAGTTCTAGTATTGCACAAAAACTGTTCGACCAATCAACTATTCTCACATACACTTGGCACATAGTTTCATTATCAGATTATCAGATTACCTAGTTCAAGTTTCACCTTTAGTCATGCCATCAGGTTTATTCATTATCATGTCTTACTTAGAGCCAACATATTCAACTTGTCTTAGCCTACTACTTCTAACACACAAGTCAAAATTTGGACGGGTATATTTTTCATAAGCCAACATGCTTCATTCATGTTCAATAAGCCATCATGCTTCATTCTTGTTCATGCTTCTATACATACTATCCTAACACATGCCGGTTCAACATAAATTAAATAGTCTCTTGGGGGAAAAGAGCACAGGCAAGAAAACCCCAAGAGAGGATTAATGACTTTTGGGTTACTCAAACTTCACCCTATCACACACTATCCATCTACCCCACCCCCAACAAAAATAGATGTTATTGTCCCCGAAGCATACAAGAACAGTAAAAGATAGTGGAATGGGTGAAGAAAACCTGTGGCGCATAGCGTCGAAGAATCATGAACGAGCGGGTGGGTCCGGTTTCTCGAAGACTTCTGTAACAATAGTAGGGTCACCCTCAGTAGTTCCTACATCATCCATCATAGCTCCATTAGTGGTGCTGACAATGTCCCTCACAACAAGCGGCATCTCTACAACTGGGGCAGAACTCGATGCCCCAGCAGCACTCTCACGCACCTTCTGCATTTGGTTGGATCGTTCATTTAAGCAATTTGTGGACTTACCAGAACAAGGGCCTATGATCACCTCCTAGTTTCTAGAGTGAATTTTCTTAGCAGGACTAACCGGGCAAGTTGTAGTTTTGCTCAAAAATGGTTTGACCAATCAACTATTCTCACACACACTTGACACATAGTTTCATTATCAGATTATCAGATTTCCCAGTTCAAGTTTCAGCTTAAGTCGTGCCATCAGGTTGAATCATTATCATGTCATACTGAGAACCAACATATTCAACTTGTCTTAGCCTACCACTTCTAGCACACAAGTCAAAATTTGGACGGGTATATTTTTCATAAGCCATCATGCTTCATTCTTGTTTAATAAGCCATCATGCTTCATTCTTGTTCATGATTCTATACATATTATCCTAACACATGCCGGTTCAACAGAAATTAAACATTCTCTTGGGGGAAAAGAACACAGGCAAGAAAACCCCAGGAGAAGATTTATGAGTTTTGGGTTACTCAGACTTCACCCTATCACTCATAATCCATTTACCCCACCCCCAACAAATATAGATGCTATCGTCCCCAATGTATACAAGAACAGTAAAAGATAGTGGAATGGATGAAGCAAACCTATGGCGCATAGCGCCGAAGAATCATGAAAGAGCTGGTGGGTGCAGTTTCCCGTAGCCCGCTGTAACAATAGTAGGGTCACCCTCAATAGTGCCTACATCATCCATCATAGCTCCATCAGTGGTGCTCACAACGTCCTTCATAACAGGCGGGATCTCTACAGCTGGGGCGGAACTCGATTCCCCCGCAGCACTCTCACGTACCCTCTGCATTTGGTTGGATCTTTCATTTAGGCAATTTTTGGATTTACCATAACAAGGGCCTATGATAACCTCCTAGTTTCTAGAGTGAATTGTCTTAGCGAGACTAACCGGGCAAGTTCTAGTTTTGCACAAAAACTGTTTGACCAATCAACTATTCTTACACACACTTGGCACATAGTTACATTATCAAATCAGCAGATTACCTAGTTCGAGTTTCAGCTTAAGTCGTGCCATCAGATTTATTCACTATCATGTCATACTTAGAGCCAACATATTCAACCTGTCTTTGCCTACCACTTCTAGCACACAAGTCAAAATTTGGACGGGTATATTTTTTATAAGCCATTATGCTTCATTCTTTTTTAATAAGCAATCATGCTTCATTCCTGTTCATGCTTCTATACATACTATCTTAACACATGCCGGTTCAACAGAAATTAAACAATTTCTTGGAGGAAAAGATTACAGGCAAGAAAACCCCAATAAAAGATTTATGAGTTTTGGGTTACTCAGACTTCACCCTATCACTCACAATCCATTTACCACACCCACAACAAAAATAGATGCTTTCGTCTCCAATGCATACAAGAACAGTAAAAGATAGTGGAATGGGTGAAGCAAACCTGTGGCACATAGCACCAAAGAATCATGAAAGAGCAAGTGGGTGCGGTTTCCCGTAGCCCGCTATAACAATAGTAGGGTCACCCTCTGTAGTGCCTACATCATCCATCATAGCACCATCAGTGGTCCTCACAATGTCCCTCACAAAAAGCGGGATCTCTACAGCTGGGGCAGAGCTCGATGCCCCCTCAGCACTCTCACGCAACCTTTGCATTTGGTTGGATCCTTCATTTAGCCAATTAGTGGACTTATCATAACAAGGGCCTATGATCACCTCCTAGTTTCTAGAGTGAATTGTCTTAGCAGGACTAACTGGGCAAGTTCTAGTTTTGCACAAAAAATGTTTGACCAATCAACTATTCTCACACATACTTGGCACATAGTTTCATTATCAGATTATTAGATTACCCAGTTCAAGTTTCAGCTTAAGTCGTGCCATCAGGTTGATTCATTATCATGTCATACTTAGAACCAACATATTCAACTTATCTTAGCCCCCGCAACACTCTCACGCACCGTCTGTTGGTGCAACTCTTCATCTAAAATTGAAGCCTTCCTGGCCTCTTTCTCTTGCCTATCCTGTCTCTTATGAGCTTTTTCCTCCTCAGTGCGATTAGAACGATGCCTCTTACCTTTGGCATGTGTAGGCTCAAGCCTCTTGTCGGTGGTCCCACTGAATAAAACATCCAGCACCGTATCATCAGCCAGTGCAGTAGGTGTGGCCTGAGGCTCAACTGTAGGGGCGGCAAGAATGACATCAACGTCGGTCTGGAGACTGTCTAACTAAGCCTGCAAAGATGATAGATCTATGACCGGGGCTGATCGCTCGAGGATTCACAATTCAAAGGCATTAAGATGCTTATTTACTGCCTGGACCTTTCGGTCCATCATGCCCTCCATCTTATGCTCCATTCTGGCCTCGGACTCAGCTATCGACTTTTTCATCCAAGGTTGGATGTGATGCAACAGTGTGTCCATCTGAGCCTCCAATTTTTGTACTCTGGCCAACGGGACAACAATAGCTCCTCCTTGTGGTGTGGACCGGGATGAACTAGAAGCCATAGTAGCTGCCTGATTAGAGGAGGCCGGGATAGTATCAGAGTGATCTGGTATACTGGCGTCACCACCCTGGGCCTGCCCCACTGTGTCTGCAAGATAAACTCCCAAGGGAGGTACCTCAACCTGGGGCTCTCTGCGAGGTGCCGCCACATTCGCCTCATCTCGAATGAGGCCTATATCTAATGCCTCTGTAGGGTGGATTAACCTGTCACAATGCCATATCGGCACTCCAGAGTCCCTGCACAATTAAAAAATCAAACATGGAAACGGATAAGTAGTAGAGGTCTTGAAGCCCCTCTCGTGAATCTCTGCCAGCAGCATGCGGGCAAAGTCAATCTCCACTCCTGGTACCAATGCTGGAACCATAAACGCTCTGTCCCATGTGAGTTGGTTGTCAACTTTTGTAGGCGACACCCTATTACGCACTAACAACCAGAAGAACTTGGCCACAAAATTTAATGTGGCCTTTAGGATACCCAACCGTGGAGTGGCGACCCATTCCGCACGCTCGCCATCTGCAGCAATGTACCTAAACAACCATAGTGTCACAACCTCTCGCTGCTCAGCATTTCTCTGGAAAGTGCCACTCCGCATGATGTCCCATTTGTAATCAAACTCCGTTGTGTTTAGAGACCAAGAGTGATCCGTGGTAGAACCATAGAGAAAACGGGTGATGGTGGCAGGTGATATGTCCACCGGACAACCTCGGACCATAGTGGAAGTTAGAGGATCTTGGATAGAGGCTTTGACCGCTTGGAAATCGAACCTCGGAGAGTGGCAGCATAAGAGGCGTAGAATTCCCGCACAATCTCGTCGCTATACGTCCTTGGGTCCCAAGCCATCCAGTCACACTTGTGAAGGTTAAACATTTGGTGGATGTCCGGAACAGTGTGCAAGCTCCATGTGAGGACTCTGCGCTCCTCTGTAATAAGTCGAGCTATTTTCTGTTTGTCGTTTATCATCTTGGCATCCCGATAAATCTGCCATTGGCCCTCTACGCACCATCTATTTAGCTCACCAGCTACTGGAGTAGGATCATCATTCCGTGGTGCAGGTACGGACTCCGAGCTATTGGCCTCATCAGACGAGGCTGCTTGATCATTCCTACCGGACCCTGTGGCTGATTTAGCACTGGACCCTGTAGCATGGGCAGATTCGGACCCTGAAGCATGGCCTGCAACATTTCTCGACTCAGAGCCCGAAGCTTGGGCAGACTCGGATCCGGACATAGACCTCTCCTCTGAACTCGAAGCATCCCCAGTTGTTGACCCGATCAGTGTGTGCTCCTCATCAGACTGGGAGACAGTGACTATGTCGGTGATCACCTTTTGGGAGGTGCCTCTGATGGCTTGGGGTGTTGTGGGAGAAGTCCTTGTGTTGGGAGGAATGTATGTTGGATCTGTTTCTGTGTGCGTGTCCTCATCAATCAACCTGAAGCTAGGGGCAACAGATTTCGACTTGCCCTGCTTTGAGTAGGTGACAAGCTTCTTCGGTGCCATCGTACCTGTGAAAGAGATATTAGTACTAAAACTAACTAAGAACACACTCAAAAAAACTTTAGAACTAAAAACGAACAGTAATAAAGACCTAAAAAAAAATTCAGACAGAGGCTACAATGGTTATCCACGGAGGAGACCTACGGTCCGTGGATCGATCTATGGTCGGTAGACCCCTTCCGTGGATCAGAGGGCCAACAATATTGGTCGCAGATGGAAACCACGGATGTACAGAATGGTCTGTAGATCAATCTACAGACCATAGTCCACATCCGTGATTTCACACTTGGTGAGATTTTCAAGTGTATCAACCCACGAACCCAATCTACAATCCGTAGACGGGGTATCGTGGATGTAATCTATGCCAGGTTTCAGCCAATCTTTATTTGCAAGTCCACATCTTAGACCATTTTCAACAATATCCTAGTCTAACCATGCATTTCAACATTGAAACATGCTAGTTTGTCATTATCAGGATTCCGATCAATCATTTGAACAAGTATTTAAGACAAACTTTTGGAACCGTAAGTCGAAACTTACATGTAGATTTATAATCACATAGAACAAGGCAACAATCACTATCTATCGTTCCAAGGGTATTGTAACTTCCAATTTTGTCATGCAATTTCATCTAACAAGTACCGAAGATCAAGATCCAACTCCCGACTTTCTATATTCAATCTATGAACCGAAATTTAAAGTGAGTGGAAAGTCTATTACCTTATAAGCAATGAGGAGTGGGGTGATTGCGTGACGACACTAAGCTTTAGCATGACCAAGGAATCACCTTTTCGTTACTAACCCAACACCAGAGTTGTATTCGTAAATGGAAAGGAATTGTGGGAATTATGGGGAAATGGAAGGGATGATTTTATGGGGGAGTTATGGAGTGATTTAGGGAGGTTATGGGATGGTGAAACAGATGGAAATAGAATGGAGGAAGTGGAAGTGATTTTAACTTAGGGGATTTTTTAAATGAGGGGGTCCGGGTCGGGTCAGACATAACTAGGGTTTGGACTCACGAGACCCCGTCTACGGTCCGTGAGTCGATCTACGGTCCGTAGATTAGGACCGTAGATCACTCTTACACTTAGAAAAATTGAGAGGCTTACCTGGGATCTACGGACACCATCCACGGTCCGTGGATTGAACGACAGACCGTCGATGGGGTCCGTAGACCTCTGCACCAGACTATTTTCTTCAGATTTTTCATGGTGTACCTGCACATGTAGCAACCAATAGGCTAATCTTTTTACATTTTCTGGACACTTTTTAGACATGGACTCTATGCTAATTCTAGCAAATACTAAAAACTAAAACACCTATCTAAATTGATATAGAGACGCAATTTAAACAAAGAAAACTACTAAATGGAAAATAGAAACATATTGTTGGCTAGATTGTACATCTTCGGTTGCCTCCCAAACAACGCTTGATTTAACATCGCGGCATGAAGAAAGTTTCTTTCTAACTCAGACTTCATCAAGATTGTAGGCCTCAATCACCTCTTGCACAGTTTCAGCATTTCCCAGATAGATCTTGATCCTTTTCCCGTTTACCATGAACCTAGTTCCTTCATTATTCTCAAGCTCAACCGCTCCATGGGGGAGCAATTTTGTGAGCGAAAATGGCCCAGTCCATTTGCACTTGAGTTTGCCTGGAAACAAGCGCAACCTAGAGTTGAATAGAAGCACAAGATCACCAACCACAAATTCTCGCTTTTCAATTCTTGATTATGATACCGCTTCATTTTCTCTTTGTACAAGGCTGAACTTTCATAAGCTTTTAGGCGAAACTCATCAAGCAGATTCAAGTAATTTATTCTTTGATTAGATGCGGCACCCCAATCCAAATTTAGCTTCTTCATTGCCCACATCACCTTATGCTCTAGCTTTACCGATAAATGACAAGACTTCCCATATACAAGTTCGTAAGGAGACATACCTATGGGAATCTTGTATGCCGTGCGATAGGCCCATAGAGCATCATCAAGCTTCCTTGACCAATCCGTTCTATTAGTATTCACAGTATTTGCCAAAATCTGTTTCATTTCTCTGTTGGACACTTCAACTTGTCCATTAGTCTGTGGATGGTAAGGAGTGGCTACATTGTGACGGACACCATATTTCTCAAGTAGTGCCTTGAACAACTTATTACAAAAGTGAGAACCTCCATCGCTAATAATAGCCCTCGGTGTACCAAATCTGGAGAAGATATTTTTTTTCAAGAATGCGGTGACACTTTTACCTTTATTGTTCGGAAGCGCAACTACTTCCACCCACTTCAATGCATAATCCACCGCAACCAGAATATACTTCATCCCATATGAACTCACAAATGGACCCATAAAATCAATGCCCCATACATCAAACAACTCTATCACCAATATATGATTCATAGGCAGCTCTTGCCTCTTTGACATCCCTCCTTCTCTTTGGCAACGATCACAAGACTTGGTGAAATCATGAGCATCTTGGTGGATGGTAGGCCAGTAGTACCCACACTACAAAATCTTATGTGTAGTTCGAATACCACTATGGTGCCCACCAACAGGCGATGAATGGCATGCTTCAAGTACACTCAACATCTCAACCTTGGGCACACAGCGATGAATAATCCCATCAGCACAACTACGAAACAAGTAGGGCTCATCCCAGAAGAATTTCTTCACATCATGGATAAACTTTTTCCTTTGGTGAAAAGAAAAATCAGGGGGCACAATATCGCTTGCCAAATAATTAGCAAAGTCTGCGAACCAAGGAATCAAATCATGAGAAGCAGCCAAAACCTGTTCATCTGGAAAAACATCATTAATTTCAGCCCTATCTCCAAGTTTAGCATAGCCTCTTCCTCTAATCTAGACAAGTGATCGGCAACTTGATTTTCAGTCCCCTTTCTATCTTTTACCATAAAATCAAACTCTTGCAGCAACAATACCCATCTAATAAATCTGGGTTTTGCATCCTTTTTCACCATCAAATACCTCAATGCAGAATGGTCAGTATGCACTATGACTTTAGTACCAAGCAAGTAGTATCGAAATTTCTCGAACGTAAAAACCACCGCAAGAAGTTCTTGTTCGGTCACAGTATAATTCTTCTGGGCCACATTCAGAGCTTTACTAGCATAGTAAATAGGGTGAAGAATTTTCTCTCACCTTTGTCCCAATACTACACCAATCGCCACTCCACTCGCATCGCACATTACCTCAAACGGTTGTCCCCAATCCGGTGAAATAATGATAGTGCAGTAACCAACTTCTCTTTCAACTCTCCAAATGCTATAAGACAAGCACCATCAAAATAGAGCTTACACTCCTTCTCGAGCAGTTTGCACAACGGATGTGCAATTTTTAAGAAATCTTTGATGAATCTCCTATAAAAACTTGCATGCCCAAAAAAACTTCTAACACTTTTTACGGAAATGGGTAGCGGAAGCTTTTCTATTACTTCAACTTTAGCTCTATCAACCTCAATACCTTTCTCTGAAATTCGATGGCCCAACACTATACTTTCTTTAACCATAAAATGACACTTCTCCCAATTCAGCACCAAGTTACAGTCTTCACACCTTTTAAACACCTCGGCCAAATGATCCAGAAAACTATCAAAAGAATCACCCACAACTGAAAATCATCCATGAACACTTCAATAGTGTCTTCCACCATATCAGAATATATAAACATCATACATCGCTGGAAGGTTTCTGAAGCATTGCACAAACCAAATGGCATATGTTTGAACACAAAAGTCCCATAAGGGCAAGTGAAAGTGGTCTTCTCTTGGTCTTCTGGAGCTATAGAAATTTGATTGTAGCCTGAATACCCATCAAGAAAACAATACCAACCCTTTCCTGCAAGTCTATCCAACATCTGGTCCATGAACGGCATAGAAACATGGTCCTTTTCTGTCCACGCATTCAACTTTCGGTAATCCATACAAACTCTCCATCCAGTAACGGGCCTCACTGGAACAAGCTCATTTCTTTCATTTGGAACCACAGTAATACCACCCTTTTTAGGCACGCACTGCACATGACATACCTAACTATTATCTGCAATAGGGTAAATAACTCCCACATCCAGCCACTTGATGATCTCCTTTTTAACTACCTCTTGCATAGGTGAATTTAATCTTCTTTGGTGCTCGATACTGGGCTTATGATCGGACATGAGTTGATTTTGTGAGAGCAAATACCGGGAGGAATCCCAATAATATCTGCAATAGTCCACCCAATAGCTCGCTTGAACCTCTTTAACACAGTAACTAAGCACTCAACTTGTCTCGCATTCAAATCTGCCGCAATGATGACCGGCAAAGTATTTTCTCTGCCTAAGTATACATACCACAAATGCGGTGGTAGAGCCTTAAGCTCCAATTTTGGTGCCTCCACAATAGATGGTCTTGCAGGTGGGACTCTCAATTCTTCATGTCTAACTCATACTTATTTGGTTTGGACCGATAGTCACACTTATCGAGTGCGGCTAACAACTCATCATACTCTTCAATACCATCACTATCAAAATTCATCATAATCTGCTAATGCCTCAACACCTAGTCGCTCTTCAATTTGCACTTCTGTCCCACTGTCCACTCTGTAAGTTATAGCAGATACTGTTTGAAGCTCACCACTCTGCTTCATGGACCTACAAATATTGAAAGTTGCTTCTTCATTGTTCATTCTGAACTTCATCTGTCCCTTTTCCATATCAACCAATGCACGCTCTGTGGCAAGAAATGGTCTCCCAAGGATGATGGGAACCTCAAAATCAACCTCACAGTCAAATATCACGAAATTTGCTGGAAAATGAAAGGCTCCACTTTCACTAGCACATCATGGAGTACACCAATGGGCTTCTTCACAGTTCGATCGACCCATTAGTAACCGCATTGCAGTGGGCTTTGGTCCCCTAGGCCCAACTTCTTGTAAATAGATAATGACATTATGAGGTTGATGCTAGCACCTAGACACACAACTGCCTTAGCAGAGGTAACAAACCTAAAGTACATGGGATCGTGAAAGCACCAGGGTCTTCCTTCTTCTATACTAGAGGATCTGTGTAGCAATAGCGCTACAATGCTGCAATCTATCATCATCTTCAAAACCACAGAACCCTTTCTTTGTCACCATGTCTTTCATAAAACTTCGCATACCTAGGCATTTTCTC
>NW_026020334.1:461407-485572 GCF_900185275.1 Solanum verrucosum
AACTCACAGACCCTTTCTTTGTCACCATGTCTTTCATAAACTTCGCATACCTAGGCATTTTCTCCAAAGCATCTATCAAAGGAACATTGATATAAAGCTGCTTCAACATAGTAATAAACCTACGATATTTACCATCTTCAGTCTTCTTCACTAACCTCTGTGGAAAGGGTGGTGGAGGTCTAGGTATAGGTACCACTTTCTGAGATATCTCCGCTTCTTTCTCTGTCGCATTCTAAGAGTCTTCTCTAACATCTATCACATCATCTTCTTTTCTAATCTCAACTTCCACCACAGACGGCCTAGGTGGATCTATGGTTTGCTTACACCCTCGAGTAGTAACTGCCATACAATGATCGTCATTCTTTGGATTCTGAATGGTGTTACTAGGAAGGGTACCAGGCTGGCGTGGGTTCACTGTAGTAGACAACTGGGTCATTTGCTGCTCTAGGTGCTTTATTGACACTGCATGGGCATCAATCTTTTGACCAATACCAGATAAATCACTTCTCATCTCCTTCACATTCTCATCAGTTACATCAAACCTTCTCATCATCTTCTGCATCATATCTTCAACACGCGCCATATTACCTCCAGCTTCCCTAGTACCAGATTCCTGATTTTGATGGGGAGCATAAGGTCCAACCCCATCGTTTCTGTTTCCATAGGTGTTCCTGTTGTAGTTGTTGTCGCGATTGAAGTTCCCATCCTGGACATATTGACCCTCTTGGTTGTAATATCCATAGTTCCGACCTTGGTTTCCTTGACGTTGTTACCAATTTTTCGTGTTGGATCCTTGGGTATTTGGTCGGAAACCCCCCGTCTGATCATTCACTGCATAAGCATCCTCTCCATAGTAATACTCTTTATCTGGTGGTGGCGTTCTAGTCAAGTAATTCACAACATTTACCTTCTATGCACCTCCACTCACATGCTTCAATACCAACCCCAACTTGGTCCTTATCTGCGCCATCTTCTCACGAATCTCATTCGCAGACTGGGTGTTTGTATTCTGAATGGAAAATGTGTTTCTCCTAGTATTTGACCTCCTAGTGCTCCATGTTTTATTATTGCGCGATATCTTCTCCATTTTTTCAGAAATCTGTGCATATGTGCAGTCTCCATATGAACCTCTTGCGATAGTATCAAGCACTTCTTTATTGTTGTCATCCTGACCTCGATAGAAATATTCCTTCAGCGACTCATCATCAATACGGTGATTTGGGACACCTCTTACGAAGGGAGTGAATCTGACCCAAGATCTACTCACAGACTCTCCAAGTAATGCTACAAAATTGTTGACCCTATCTTTGTGATTTAGCTTCTTGGACACTGGATAGTACCTTGCTCGGAACACATCCGTCAGTTGGTCCCATGTAAAGATTGAGTTATAAGAAAGCTCAGTGAAACATACTGCAGCATCGTCTGTCAGTGATAGAGGGAAAACTCATAATTCGATGACATCCATATCCAAATATGGTCTACCTACACACCTTTTGCAAACCACCCTTAGGTTGGCTAAGTGTGCATGTGGGTCCTCTGATGGCAATCCTGAGAATAAGCCCTTTGCTGTAAGCATTTGCATCAAGCTGCTAGTCACCACAAATGTGTTCCCTGGAGGTAGAAGAGGTAGAACAATAGGTCTATCTGAGTCTGCTATATTGATGTTGCCCCGATAGTGGTCATGTTGTCGTGGGCCTGGTGGATCTTGCACCCTCAATGCATCTCCCAATTGATTGTAAGTTGGAATCTGATTGTCCCTACCAACTACCCTCGGTTGTTGTAACTCGACTACATCACCTATATTTCCTCCGTTAGGATTAACTGGATCTCCTGGATTGTTCATTCTTCGCAAAGTGCGATTCAACTATGGATTGTAAGGAGTAAGTGGTTCACTCTAGCTCCGTGTACTTGGCATACACTAGATTCAGAACCTGAGAGAGATGAAAACAAAGAGAAAAAGTAAAATTAGGAAATATTTGACTGACGTTCAATAATGTAGTTAAAATAAATCTAAAAGCCAAATTTCCCCGGTAGCGGCGCCAAAATTTGACACGCTCAAATTACACCTCCCTAAAGAAACATAAGCGATCGTTTCAAGTAAAGAACCCAACTTGTAGGTTGGGGTCGATCCCACGAGGAAAATGTTTTAGAATTTACTTTAACCAACAATTATATTCAATTAGTCAAATTACTTCCAAAAACAAGTAATAAAAAATGGGGGTTTTGTAGAACAAATTGTAAGAATTCAATAAATAATTAGTAATCAAAAGTCAGTTTTGGGTTGTTATCAAGATGAGTGAAATAACTAGGGTATCCGTGTTCCCTACAAGCTCATAACATAGTAATCCTAATAATAGCAATCCTTTCTTAGTGTATTACATGCAAAGTGATAAGTTAGGTATCTCTAAATCCTTGGTCCGACATCTAGAGAATTTCACCCCGCACCTTGGTCCGACTACGTGTGTGTACTTTACTAACCCTTACCTTTACCTCATATTAGACATCATAATCGATGTTTGGCTTAGTTATTACTTCGCACCAATCGACACTAGCCTATTAGATAGTATCACACTAAATCTATGTTGATAATTCTTTTCTTGTTGATTACCTCCTTGGTCCAGCAAGTAGCAACAAGGCGAGTTCTAACATTTGCAACCGCTAAAAAGACTTCTAAACAAAAGAATTATCAATGCATGCAGCACACTATTCAATAATTGCTTATTTCTTATTCATACTTTGTTAATTGCTCATGGTTCCCACAACCCTAGTTGTGGAGTTTAGTTATCCATAATCATATGACTACAATTCATTATTTTAGATGGAAGAATTATAAACTTACGTAACAAGAGTAATAAACCCAAAAATTCAACTCCAAAATCTTCAAAACGATCTAAGGAAATTAATAATTGCTAAAGTTGCAAGTTAATCTCCCAAGTTAAGAACTAGAATAGAATAATAATGTCTAACCCCCAAAAACGAGGTTTACATGCCCTATTTATAGAAAACAAGTCCTAAATAAAAAGGGAAACAAAATAAGGAAAGTTTGTTACAGACACGCGTCTTCATTCCACGAGACTGACTCACGGACCGTCAATGGATCTACGGTCCGTGAGTACCTTCCGTCAGCCAGGACATAGAAAATATTTCAACTTCCGAAAATTAGCTTCTCTGAAGCAAACGACGGACTGCAGTACTAACCGTAGATCGATCTACGGTCCGTCAATCCCCTTCCGTAGCTCCACACTTTGAATCTTCAAAAATCAGGTACTGGAACCCTCGCAGTATCAATCTACGGATCAACAGTACGGTCCGTAGATCAATCTACGGACCGTTAATGGGCAATGTGGTTCCACACTTGGTCAAATTTCCCTGATTTGCCTTCCATGCCTTGGCTGCTGATCTACGACTACCATCTACGAAGCATCTTTCCTGCAAAATATGATAAAAATACATGAAAACTAATACAAATAAAACCCTAGACACACACAACTTGTAAGTGAAATGTATTTGAAATACCGTAAACTCAAGGTATATCAAAAATATATCCACTCTTGATGCTTACATTAATCTAACAAACACTGAGACATATCTTCATTTACCATTTTATCACTACATTATCATCAATTAATTCAAATAATCATCTTAATTTTTGGCTTTAATGTAATAAATTAATATGATTTAGTACAAATATAGGACGCAGATAAATTTTCACTATTTAATTATTTATTCATGTGAATTAGATAGTGTTGCTCGATCACTAAAATATTAGAAATGATAAATTTGAAATCCATTAAATTTGAATGTGTTGAGCTATATTACCAAAATTAAATATCTCATTCATATTCTAAATTCATCTAAAAGAGAAAATTGTGATGAAAGTACGTGAGGAGGATACGAAACTCAAGACATGTAAAATAAAAAGACTCTCTGGGAGATAGTATCCTTTGTTTTAGGACTTGATAGATTTTCTATCAATTAAAGTTACTATGCTAACTGATTAATCCTCTTCTAATGCATTTAGGGGCTATGAAGAGAGCCCAGTTCTAGACCCTCTTTTAGAAAAAAAATATACTAAAAGAAGGTTTGAGGGGTCTAGGTTGAGAAGACTTGAAAGAAAAACATCCAAAGTTAGACCCCAAAAAATATGAATTCTAAGCAATTAGTATTTAACAAATTAGAACATAAAATTTTTTAATAAGCAATAACCAAAGTAAAAAATTTCCAACATGGAGTCAATTGGTAATATAATTGGAGTAATTTTTTGTTGGACCCTTGAGGGTAGTTTAGTCATTGAAAAGTCAACACTTGATTCGAAATGGCTTCCGAAATGAAAACCTTTTTACTGTAACGATCGTATATAAATGTTGTGTCTCCCAAAGTCTGGCTTTCCAAATTTACCTTCTAGATATACAGAGGTAGTAGTAATTATCCATATGTCTATTCAATTTTCTCTGCCGATAATTTTCAATACTTACCTCTTTAACTTCTGACTTCCTGAATTACATTGTTTTTTCGGTACCACCATGAATCAGGTAATTGATGTTGTGTTTCTATCTTATTCAGTTAATTGCTTTGATATGTTTTACTTGAGCTAAGAGTTTTAAATTAGGAAAATATACTCCTCTACATGCACAAGGTAGGGGTTAAGGTTTGCGTACACACCTAGATACATTGTTGTTAGACGATGTTAAATTCCGTAAAGTAAATATTTTTCATCATTTAGTTCATGGGTTCATCCAAGGATCTATCAAAAACAATATATCAAATTAAGAGTTTGATGGGCTTAAGGACACATATAACTTTTCACCATTTATTTCATGAGTTCATCTAAATTAAATAGTTTTGATCCACTAATCCAACTAAAATAATTAAGTTTGAATGAGTAAATTGAATCTGTTGTGATATATTAAAAAATTCTAAATTTGTCTCTCCATGAGGGAGTAATAGCAAGAGCTTGAGGGTACATTAGTCATTCAATATTCAACATTTCATTTGAAATGCCTATTCAAACGTCTCAAAATTCCCTCTTACAATATTTTTCACTCAAAATTTATTAGTGGGAGTAGTAGTAGTTGTAACACCCCAGAAAATCATGGCTCAGTTGGACGGTTAACTACTGGTATCACAGGCCCATGTACGAAGCTAGGAAGTAGTCGTGGTTTGAGTCTAGGAAGTTGGAAAATGTCAAATCTCAGATGGCTTTCTACAGACCAACAGAACGGACTGTAGAAAAAGATACAATCCATAGGAAAGGGTTCATAGAGAGGTCCAAGACTTGGTGAAAGTTTGATGAATCTCAATTCTACGGATCGGGTCTACGTACTGTACAAAGTCCTATGGTCCGTAACTTTGGGGTCGTGGAAGGGTTATGGATTTAAAGGAAAAAATTGAATCCTAGGTTGTATGGAAGGGCGTACGGGCAATATAATGTTCTCAGACAATAGACCTTGGCTCATAGGATTTGACTAGAAAGTTGAAGTTCATGTTGTCCTTCTACTGTTGACCACTATGGTCCATAAAAGCTTATACATATGATACATGGTGCCCATAGAGTAGTCCCACAGTTTCAAGTAGGTTTGGGAAACCAAATGGAGGGTTTTCACACAAATTATCAATGACAAGGTGGGAACCAATGTTGGAACAAGGATAAAGAAAGTGGTATGAAAGATTGGGAAGGTGAAAATTGGAGAGATATGGAGGCTGAAAAAGATAGATATGTTCCTTCCCATGACCGTCAATGACCAAACGATCTAGTTGGGCAAGAAGGAAGCCGACCGAAGAGATGGTTACAAGTATCTTCAATAAGGTTGAAGGATCCGAAAAAGTGTTGAAGAACTTGAAAAATGACTTACTCCACTTCATCTCAAATGGTGACCTCTCATTCCGTATCTATAAAATGGCTGGAGACCCAATTGTGCTGGATCTCCACTCATCTCAATCCAAGGCAAAAATGAACATTGCCTAATGATACCATCCCAAATCTCAAGAATGAGTTTTGGGGAATTGACAACTATGTCGTGCCACGACGTTAAATAAGACACTTCTTGGAAGGCAACCCAAGTTTTTACTTTTATTTTTTTTTGCTTTCAATAGCGTTCATTAGGAGTGTAGGTTGAGAAAAAGTTGAAAGATTGAAACAGGAACATTAGGCTATGACAAAGCCAAAATAGCGATCCACCAATGTGCACTATGTAGACTCTATCGGGTCCACTGAATCATCCTTCAGGTTTGGTGTTCGTTCAGGCATGTTCAGCAAGCTAAAGCTCCAATTTGTGATTCACCGAACATATTCGGCGACGGTAGTCGTGACCGCAGAAAAGACCTGATACAAAAAAGTCAAGTGTCTTTTCAAATTCAAAACAAACTCTTTAATATCTTTAACCCTTTTCCTTTCATTTTTCTTCCATTTCATCATTTGAATGATTGTAAGCCTTTAGTGCATTATTTAAATGTTTGAGGTCTGTTTTCCTTGCCAATGTTGTCATCTTAACCCCATTTCCCTAATTATTCTTGATTGTAGTTTTAACTTAAAGTTGGTTTTTGAACTTTTTGAACATTTTGAGCTTTTATTTTCATTATGGGTATGGGCTTGAAGCCATTGGATGATACTGATTGTTACATTTCAGCGGGTAGCTTCATATTGTGTGTGTTAAACTGCGCCCTTGATATATTTGCATGTGTCTTTCCTATAAAATGCTAATCTTGATTACATGGGTTAATTTGTGAAATTAAACTAATATAAATGATGAGTCTAAGCTAATTTGATATTGGTGAAGTATGAGTAACCCAGTGTTGACCTAATTGCATGATTTTCTCCAATGATAGAGAGAGTGATAAATTTCTTAAGGTAAAATCATTAATTCGAGCAATACTTAGCAATATCTAGGGGAAGTCTAAGTATCCAAGGGTGGATAAGCATATAGGTAGGTTTTTATCATTGTCAGGGAACTCGTGTTTATTGTGTATGTTAGGTTTAGTTGTAAAAATTAGGCATTGGGTTGAACATATTCTGTTCTGTGGGCTTGTATTAGATCACCAAGAAGGTTCGATGAATCGTTGAATAAGCCCCAGCTCATCCTTTTTAGCAAATATGTGACCTTGGGTACTTTCCCATTCAGTGAGCTTGTCTTAGTTCGCCGAACTCACTTGGTGAATCATCGAGTCTCACCTATCCTATTTGGCGATCCATCTTTCTAGTGAAAGAGCCTCAGGGTAATTCTTAATTATGTTCTAATTGAGTTTGAGTTCAACTAAATTTAACAAATTGTATTTTTCAATGTGTGTGCGTTGCAGGTAATGGACAAAAAAAAGGCAAGCAAGTGAGAATGTGTGATAGAGAGTTCAATAGAGACTCTCCTCCTCCTCTTGCTCCTCCGAAGAAGCACAAGAGAATATCCATTAATGAGCCCTCAGAAGATCCTCGTGCCCAACAAGCCAGTCCACACACCCCTACTAGTGGGGCAAGAAAATTTGGAAACACATTGCCACATAGAAGGTGAATATTCGCTCCAAGTTAGCATCGTCTCCACAAGATCCAAATCCTTGCCTCATGTGTTCTCCCGATCATAACTCAAAGGGCCCTAAATAGGCAAAAGGAAGAATGAGAACGAACTATTTTGGAGGAGCATAGGCTCTCAACTGATGGAGTCATAAGTGACTACCCAGATATATGGGAAACAATCAAGTTCCATAGGTTTGAGAAATTTACAAAGCTGAGATAACCCTATGTGCCAAAGTGGGTTAGGGAGTTTTAGGACGCCCATGATATGGCCTTTCCCAAGAAGAGAAAGGGGATTGTTTGGGAGCCTCTTGATGAAGTGGAGGTATGTGGCAAGAAAGTTAACAAGATAATCTAACTTCAAAATATATTATTTTAAAATGTTTCGAGTCAACAAATGTGAAAATATGTGAATATATAAAATGTAGTTGTTCACTTCACATGTTCATATGACATCTAAACAATTTAGTGTGAAATACACATGCAAATCACATTTGGTTAGATGACAACAAAAATACAAAACAAATATTGTCATAAGGTAATATTAGTGGCATAAGAGGTTTGCGTGAATAAGAGATATATATATGACGATCCACATTGAACAATCACAAAGAATGTGCAATATTATTTTTTGCTAAGGTTATTATTCAAATCATCGCTTAAATAAGCAATACTATTTACTATAACATATATTTTTGAATTGGTATTCACATGCAATGCAGGTGTCAAAAAACTAGTATTATTAAAAGTGGGAACAATCTAAGTCAAAAGTTGAATTAAAAAAATACCCCTTACCTATTAATTTATTTTCTTTAAATGATTTAAAAAAAAATATTTTTCCATTTTAAATCAACTTCATAACTACACCTCTTCATTTTCCTAACTCATCATCTTATGATCATAAATAAACAATAAACAATAAATAATAATTATAATAATAATAATCATAATAATAAATTAAAAGTAGAGAGCTCAAAAAATTAATGTTGGATTACCATTTTACCCCTATACTAAATAAAAAAGTTATAAAATATTTTATTAATTAAATATTTAATAATAATCATAAATTAATTTTTCATTTTTCCTTCACATAAAAAAAAGAAATAAATCTTATATTAAATTAATAAATAGTAAGTATATATATATAAGTGGAACCAAAATATTTAAAAATAGAATTATCAAAATGTCCATAAAATATTGAATGACATCAATATCCTTCAATCAAATATTATTCCGACAATAATATTGTACATGAATATAAATATACACTTAGTTTAATGCATTAGGCTATTGAATATATACACGAAAATACTCATTAATGTTTTGTCATTTATTTAACTCATATTTATGTTTTTTCCTTTCTAAAAAGTAAGTCTATCTTATAATAAATATAAATAAATAAATAAATAATACAACAAATGATGACCTAGATAAATTAAAAGACATGGAGTTATGTTTATTCAATATCTGTAAACGCTTTATCTTCCGATTCCTAATGCAAAAAGTAAAACATCTCTTTGTAGTAATAAGCATATGGAGAATTGGAAAAGTTACTTGGTATATTCAATGTGGAGTAAGTTATTTTGATCAATTCAATACAATATATTCATTTACTAAATGCTATATATTGTGTATATATTGAAAAATCACAAGACAACTATTTCAATTCATCAAATTATTAGATTATCAACCCTACTTTGTGGAAGCGACATTTTTTCATATTCATTTTTTGTTTGTGTCTCTCTTTTCTATTTCTGCTTATGTGCTCTATTTTTTCTATTCACAGTATAAGTTATTGTCTTTAATTCGAATTATTCATATAAGTTCATCTTACTTGGGTGTGCTAACGTTTGTATCATAGTTATTTCACCTCTTACAACATAGAAATTTGCCATGGAAATATCAAATCAGGTAAGATTACTGTCTTTTTAATTTTAACTTCTTGGAGTATCATGAAACTGTATATTCTTGTTTGTGTAAATTTTTGTTAGGAATTAATTTACATAATTTAATTAATATTTTTTTTATTGAATTCACAAATGATAGAACTAATAATTTTGAATTAGGTAAGGGTTACACATACCTATAATAATTATGATTTACATACATCAATTAGATATTTGAGCAATTATTATTTTTATCACTAATAATAGCTACTTTTTTGTAGGTGTACACCAAAAAATTGACAATGATCCACTAGCTATCATAAGAAAGGTATGTGTTGATCAAATTTATGTGCAATTTTTACAAAACACAATTCACATTCGATAACAACTTCCTAATATGTGTGATTGTAAAAAGGTGGAGGCTACAGTTTCTTAGAAAGAAAGCAAAAAATTTAGCACGTGAAATATTTTGAATCATTAAGCAACACTTAAATTATGTGTATTGTGACACATTAAAAAGCTTGTGTCAAGTTGAATACTTGATATATTAAAAAAAATACATAATTAAAATTGTTCGAATATTACTTTTGAAATTCATCTGATAGCAATATTTCAGTATGATGTACCTTCTACTATAATAATCTTGATTGAATAGGCTCACCATTCATTGGTTTGAGCTTGTACAAGAAATATTTTGAAATCACATTTGACATTTAAATTATGAGTTATTGGTTTGAGCTTGTATATCTCTCTTCAATTTTTGTGCAACTTATCACACACTTATTATAATATTTTCAAAATTCTTGTACTAATTACGCATGATACATATATATATATATATCGTTATAACATCTCTACACAATTTAGCATGGGACACGCATGCAGCACACGTGTCCATGACTGGTGTGTGTGTGTGTGTATATATATATATATATATATATACATATATGGAGAAAAAATGGAAACTGGGAATTTAGGTTGACACAACATTTAATATGAGAGTTAGAAGTAGAAATGCTTTCGTTCCAAAAGGCATTTCGAATGAAGTTTTGACTGTTGAATGACTAATGTATCCTCCATGCTCCATAAAAAAATGTTCTTTTTTTGACAAACACAGCTGCTTAAAAAAACTACGCTGGGAAGAGTTGAAACATTAAATTTATTTTAGTGTATTAAAAAAATGGAGAGGCTGATTCAAAATTTGAGTGAGATGTTTAAATTTGGTAATATATCCGAACACATTCAATCTACTGAATTCAAAATTTATTATTTATGTTATTTTAGCGGATGAATCGAGCAAAATTATATAATTCAGATGAACCCATAAACTAAATGATGAAAAGTTATTTGCATCCGTAACCCCTAACTAGATTGTTTTCGATACACCCTTGGCTCATAAAAATGCTTATGTACTAGAGTTGTAATAGAAAAATGTTCAATTCGTAGAATTTAAATCGTCTAACAATAACGACATACCAATATACAAACCTTACCTCTAAATTGTGCAGGGAGAAGAGCATGTTTCCAAACAGACTTATAGCTCAAGTAAAGCATATCAAAGCAATTAACTCATTTAATAGTGAATAAAATTACAAAATAAAAACATATCAAAAGTAGAAGTTCAGCATAAAACACAACATCAATTTCTCCACATATAACTTCATAAGAACATAAAATATGATTTGAATCCTAAAAGATATACAAAGGAACAAAGCGAATTATCAAATTGAGTACATGATTCATCAAGGTACCGTAAAATAATGCAAATTTAGTTCGTCGGAGTTGAATCGCCAGTGGCGTAAATAATAGAGAGGGGAAATTTGAAGAGACACTGTATTTACAACTCCACCATATTTGACAGTTGAATGAGTAATATACCCTCCACACTCCAAAAAAACCACCTTGGTTAAAACACAATATATGTGGGCTTAAAATTTATTTAATGAAAAAGTCAAATATACCTAGGTACTAGTAAAATGATTTATATTTACCCGTCGTTATACTTTAGGACTCATTAACTTTTAAAATATATTCTACTTTTACCAAATATTTTAGTGTTCCTTAATTTTCAAAATGGGAAAAGGCCAAATATATGCATGTGCTATTATATATAGTTAGTATGTACCTTTGTTGTACTTTTTGTCTAAATATATGCCTCTCATGATACTTTCGATCAAAATATACCTCTCTTATTATACTTTTATACAACTTTATCCTTAATTTTAAGAGAGAGACAAGTGACAAGATTAACAACAAATAACCATCTACCAATTTTAAATACCTGACTTGTCACGACTCAAGGTAGACCCTAGGCGTAACATGGCGTATAAGACCCCGTGAGGCCCCATACCAGCCATTAGCATACATCATACACGATTAATAGAAATCAAGAGATTTCAAAGACAATTTCAAACATGGAGTTTATAAAGTGAAGTAGAAATCTAACAATATCTCAAAGCCATGTATTACATGAAATGTAATCGGAATGTAACCCGTACATCGAGTTCAAAACTGAAATGAAAAGACATAATAAGGAAAGGGCTTGGTCTTCGGAACATGAGGACTCACCAATCTTAAAGCTTCTACTAGTAGATCCCAAGCCACATAAGTGTGAATCTGGAGTGTAGGACCTTATATTTTAAAAAGAAATGTAGGAAAGAGTATGCGTTAGTACAAAAATTCACCAAGTATTATAGCCATGCATAAAACATAATAAATCATGCTTAAAATAGCTTTTCGTGACATGAATGACCAAGCTAAAACATGAGTAAAAGAGTTAGAAAACATAAGTCATAAAACATGGTCAATGCAAGCTAATATCCTTCAAACCTTTGTGAGATACTTCTAGATGTAACCCTAGTTCATTAATGTGAGAAATTTACCTTTAATCGACATATAAGACCACGTGAGCTATCAACACGAATCTGGTGTCCCTCCACACAAAAAAAGGTGTCCTACTTGCCAAGGTAAGACCATGAACTCCTAGCTATTGTGGGTCACTAGCTAATGTCTATCTAAGACAATCATCCTATAGGGGAACATAGGTATGTGATAAGGAGATTGCTACTAGAAACCCTACCTCTACTAATGGGAGAGTTTCCATCTCAATATCCTCTCGGTGCTAAGTGTAAATTGCACAGAATTGTCATTTTCTTAATTTGCCTTTATCATCCATGGAGGGGCACGTCATATTGCCAATCGAAGCTAAGTCATATATCATCCATGTAAAGGTACAACTAATACTACCAATCTAAGCTAGGTTTCATCAGAATAGCTCCTTAACTTTGATTCAGTTTAGGTGAGAAGTCCTTTAAACCTTAGAATCCTTTATGAGAGAAAACCTTTCACATTCATGATTTTATGTGTATAGGAGAAATCCTTTCACAACACAACAACAAAAACATCATATTATCTTTACTCTCAAAGTAACTTATATCATAATTCATCAATTTGATAAGAACATGCATAATTCTATAATTCTCCTTTCATAGTTCAAAACCCACACTATATCATCCTGACTTGAAAAACACGGGGGATGCATGGGTTCATGGGTATTAGTCTTAGAAACATGGAATTACCTCAATTCATGCATAATAGGTCATAAAAAAACAAACAATTCAACATTGAAAGAACCCATCACATGGAATGAAACCCTAACTCAATTAGGGATTGTTAACTTTATAACTTGAGAAATTTAGGAACTCTATGGAGGAAAGGGCTCGATAGATGAAAACTATCATACCTTATTGGAAAAATCTTGCCTTCAATGGAGGATTAAGAACTTGACTTGAAACCCTAGGTTGACTCCTTCTTCAAGCTTTTTAGAGAGATAAATATTTTGGAGAGGAAGACTTGTTCTTCTTTTAGGAATTTGAGAGAATGATTTCAATTGGAGAAATTTGGGGTAATTATTTTTTTATATAAGGCTTTAGATAGAGGGTAAAAAATCATAGTATTAGGCTATAATAATTAGGAAACGATCCAAAAGCCCCTAAGTAATTATAACTGCCGACACCCATAGATGGAATGACCTACGGTCCGTTGGTCGAACCACGGAACGTACGGGTTGACTATCGTTTCGGGTCAGAGACCATACCTTGACTATCAGGACCCACTTATAGACTGTGGTTCCCTTGACGGGCCGTGGATCTAGGTTGTGGGTCTCGACTTTTGATCTAAAAGTCTCTCAAAGTCTAGGTCTGGCCTACTAAACCTACTTATGACTCGTACACTGAACAACGGACCGTCTTGGTGAACCATTGAAAAAGTACTGAAACTTGACATTTTGTGATCTTGGGTTGGCCAACCACGGTGCTGACCTATGGTCCGTGTGTCAGTCCACGGGCCGTGGGTGGCTCTGTTGGAACTGGCACCTGATCTTGGAGAATGGTGCTATTCTATTCATTTTGAATCTGAGGTGTTACATTATCTCCCCCTTGGGATCATTCATCCTCGAATGAGATTCAGGACATCATATGGAGGGTAGGAACTTAATCTAACATCCCAACAACATGCAATTACATAAATGCACATATCCAAGGAAAACACATCAACTCCAAGCTAAAGCATGTTCAAAACATCATATCATGAAATCTACATGCAACTCATAATCAAATGTACATAAATATGTGGAAATCAATCCAAGTTAACTTATTTTCTCAAAATTTAAGTTTTTCATGGATCTTGCATAATGAGGAAATCATGGGAATATCTAAGACACATGACACCAAAAAGAAATCTATTAAGAACTAAATACCTCAAGCTTGAGTATGGATAGAAGGAGAGAGATGAGGATAACAAGACATCATATTGTCCTCGGCCTACCAAGTAGCACCTTGAACTAACTAATTCCTCCATAGAACTTTCACGGAAGAAACTTCTTTGTTCCTCAATTTCTTAACTTTCCGTTCTAAAATCTCAACCGGAACCTCCTCATAATCGATATTCTCCTTAACTCCCAAAACTTCTTTAGGAACTATAGATGTCAGATCCCCAACACATTTCTTAAACAAGGAGACATGGAAAACTGGATGAACCAATGGCAACTCATTGGGCAATTCAAGCTCATAGACGACCGTACCAATCTGCCTTAAAATCTTATATGAGCCCACATAATGGGGACTAAGCTTCCCTTTCTTACCAAATCTCATTACACCATTTATGAGTGAAATTTTCAAGTAGACCTAATTATTTACCTCAAACTCAAGATAACTTCTTCTAATAACGGCATAGGACATTTACTGACTTTGAGGCGTTTTCAACCCTTCCCTAATAACCCAAACTTTTTCCATAGACTCATGTAACAACTCATGACCTATCAAGGAAACTTTACCCACCTTAAACCAACCTATAGGAGATCTACACCTCGACCATATAAAGCCTCAAATTGTCACGGCCCAAGGGTACACCCTAGATGTAACATGGCGTATAGGACCTCGAGAGACCCCATACAAGCCACTTAACATTCATAACATAAGAAATAGAACATAATAGCTAAAAACAACTTTTCAAGTCCAAAAGTTTTATAAAAGCAAAGGGGAAGTTTAAAACACTTGTCTCATTAGCCATCTAGTAAAATCGAATGAAATTGAGCCTAGCCCATACATCATGTCCAAAAGTTAATATAAGAAAGGAACTAAAACAATGAAAATTCATCCTCAAAGCATGAGGATTCACCATGTTTGGAAATCTCGCAATTAACCACTAGGCACAAAACCGAGGACGTGACTGTCGGACCCTACATCTGGGAAAATATAGGCAAGATTATGCGTTAGTACAAAATAATGTACCAAGTATGATAGCCATGCATAAAACATTTAAATCATGCTAAAAAGGGATGTTTCATGACATGCAATTGACAAAGCTAAAACATGATATTAGAAGGTTAGAAAACATGAGTCATAAACATGGTCAAAGTAAGATAACATCTTTAAAACCTTTTAACACATATGACATACTTCTTGAAGTAACCTTAGTTTGATATTACTGTGAGAAGTAGCCTTAACCGACATAGAGACCATGTGAGCTATAACATGATCCGTGGGTGTCCCTCACACCGAAAAGGGTTGTCCTACTTGCCAAAGTAAGGACCATAAACATCTAGCTTAGGTGGATCCACCAGCTAATGTCTATCTACACAATCATCCTATGGGGGAACATAGGTAAGGGATAAAGAGATTGCTACTAGAAACCTGACCTCTACTAATGGGAAAGCCTCCATCTCAATATCCTATCGGTGCTAAGCATAAATCCCATAGAATAGTCATTTCTTACTTGTTCTTATTATCCATGAAAGGACACGTCATCTTGCCAATACAAGCTAATTCATAAGTCAATCCATGGAAAGGTATCATTCAATAACCAATCCAAGCTAGGTTTCATTAGGAGAGCTCTTTATCTTTGATTCAATTAGGTGAGAAGACCATGCAACCTTAGAATACTTACTATGTGAGAAAACCTTTCACAATCATTCTTTCATGTGTTTATGAGAAAAACCCTTCCAACAACATAACAATAACATCATCATTGACACTTCACTCTCAAAGCATCCTTAAAACATTTACATAGATTTCATAAGAACATGCAGAATTCCATAATTTACCTTTCAAGGTTCACAACCTACTTTCAACCATCAACATTTAGAAAACATGGGTTACATATGTATTTCATCATAAATTCATGTAATTCTACCAATACATGCTTGGTTTCATAAGACTATTCTTTCATAATCAAAATCCGACATCATATGATCATAGCTTGAAAAACATGGGGATTACATAGGTTCATGGGGGAATCATCATAAAGTTATAGTATTTCATCAATTCATGCATAAGAGATCATAATTCAATTAGTTAAATCAATGATCAAGAGAACGCATGACAATTGAAGAAACCCTAACTCAATTGGGGATTTCTAACTTTGAAAATAGGAGAATTGGGGAACTCCATGAATGGAAGGAATCCATAGATGAAAACTATCATACATCAATGCCAATTTCTTAACTTCAATGGAGGATTAGGATACTTGACTTGCAACTCCTAGCTTTGACCCTTCATCTTCAAGCTTTCCAGAGAGAGAAATATTTTGGGAGGAAGACTTGTTCTTCTTTTAGAAATTTGAGAGTATAATTTTCAATTGGCAATATTTAGGGTTTAAAACATTTATATAGGGGTCTTAGTGAAGGGTAAAACGACGTAGTATAGGGATAAAATAATTAGGAAAGTACCAAATTACCCTTGAACTAACTGTCGACCTGCTGACCACGACCCTCAATCGATGGACCGTGGACTGACCTATGGTCCGTCCCGCATGGCCATCGACTGTGGTCAGAAACTGGAACTTAGGGGTCTGGACCACGGGCCCTCAACCACGGACCTGGTCCCACCAACAGTCGGTTGGTCCAACCTTGGTTTTGGACCTTTGAGTGAAGATTTGGGGTTACCAACCACGCACCACACCTACGGTCCGTGGTCTCATCCACGGGTCATGGGTGGCCTTCAAGGGTTGGCACCTGCAACTTTTGAAAATAGTTATCTTGCCCCTTATCGAATACAGGGTTTTACATTATCTCTCCCCCCTAGATCATTCATCCTCGAATGAGATTCTAGACGTCACTTAGAGAAAAAAGGACTCTAAACTAGCAACCCATCACTCATGCAACCTCATAAAAATTCACACAACCAAGGGGGAATATCGACTCTCAGCTAGAACATACTTAAAATATTATAAGGAAGATACGAACTAGTAGCCCAACATGAATGCAAATCTCATAATGCACATATCCGAGGAGGAAAATATTGACTCAAAGCTAAAGCATGCTCTCATCATCATATCACAAAGTCTATATGCAACTCATACTCAACTGCATATAACTGAAGATGAAACATTAACTCCAAGCTAAACATGTTCAACATATCATCTCATGAAGTCTACAAGTAACTTATACTCAACGCACATCAACATGAGGAAAATCAATCAGGTAAACTTATTTTCTTTCAAAACCTAAGTTTTTCATAAACATGCATAAATAAGAAAATCATGGAAACATTTAAGACACACGACTCCTAAACAAGGAACAAACTATGAGGAACTCATCACCTCAAGCTAGAGTAGGAGTAGAAGGAAAGAGATGAGGCTATTGGGACATCATATCGGCTTCGGCCTCCCAAGTAGCACCCTCAACTAGTTGATTTCTCCACAATACTTTCACGGAAGCAGCTTCCTTGTTTCTCAACTTCTTGACTTGTCGGTCTAAAATCTGAACTGGACATGTTCATAAAAATATTCTCCTTAACTCCCAAACCTAGGGAACTGTCACGACCCAAGCCTAGGGCCTAGACGTGACATGGCGAATGAGGAACCCGAAGGAACCCCAAACAAGCCTCTCAAACTTGTCATCACACTTCATAGGTCGTGGAAGTACATACAACATTAATTAACGAGAAATAGGGACTAAGGGAAAACCATTTCAAAATGACATCATAGAACAAGAGTCAAACTCATTTACAAAATACTTGTCCAACGCACACCTCTACATACATAGATAGGACGGGGCCATGACATGCTACCGGCTCCCCTCATAGTCAAAATACAATTGCAAGCTAAAGTCTCAAAACATAGGAGTAGCAAACATAACATAGCCCTCGAATCATTGAGGGCTCACCAACAACTCGGATAAGCATCGTACTAGCTACGTGAATGGAGAGAAGGATCAAGAGTAGCTCCGGTCCCTACATGGTGACATCATGTAGGCAAAATATGCGTTAGTACTTGGAATGTACTAAGTATGCGGGGTGCAACACAACAATAGACAAGGACACAATCGAAATACAAGAAATAGTTTCATAGGCATTATGAATAACAATATGAGGATGCATGATCAAAGTGAAGTCAAAACATGTTTAAGTAAATCTATACTAATAGTAGATATCATATGTGTATGCATGATCCAACCAATCTATAACCCCAACTTAGGATGGGGGATGCCGTTCACACCCGGACACCCTGGTGGCAAGGTATAAGCCCCTCACATGGTTGATGTTGGTTACACCCCAAGCATCCTAGGTGGTGAGATATAAACCTCTCACATGGTTGATGTTGGTCACACCCCAAGCATCCTAGGTGGTGAGATATAAACCTCTCACATGGTTGTCCGGTTCTTTTCCCCCGGACCGGGCATGGTCATGCAACACTTTATATAGGAAATTCCCATTAGGCTCTAATGCAATCTCACGTATGGAATGAACATATACACAAGCTTAGTTTGTCATCAACACATCTCTGGATTTCCATACATCTCATAACTCAAGCTTTAAAGCATCGATTCATCAATTCTCCATAGTTGGACATTTTGTCAAACACCTTGAAGGCATGTAATGGAATCAAAGAGCATGGAAAATAGGGTAGTAATTATGCAGCCAAACCAGTGAACAACCTACAACAACACCTTTTTAACACCCACAATACCACATGAAAATCTCCACATCCATTCCAAATTTAGGTTCAAGTTCTAGAGTCACAACATGCTCAAAACAATTACTTTTCATGTTTAAAATTCAATGTGCAGGAAATTATTACAAAGAACAAGACTAATTTATGAATCTTAACTTAAACCATGAATTAGTGAGTAGAATAGAGTCTAGGCACCATGGGTGGAAGGACCCATGAGTTCAACACCACATACCTTGAGTTTTTATGAAGGTCTTGAGAATGCCTTCAATGGAAGCTTGGAACTTGGAGCAAGAGTCTCTTCAATCTTGAGGAAGGTTTTGGATTAGGGTTCTTGAGAAAACTTGAGAGAAAATGTGTCTAAGTATGGGAGAGGTGTTTTGGGAAATGTTTTAGAGATGGGAATTGAACTAATGGTATATAGGAAATAACATATGCCCTTTGGAAAAAAGGTCCAACACTCAGAAAAACAAATGAGGCGGGTGAACAGTAAAAACGCTCACTGGAAATTGCCTTTCCTGCCGGACAGATTTTACGAAAATGGGCATAACTTCTTCGTCCGAACCCTGAATGAGGTGAAACGAAGTGCGTTAGGTAGCTAACTCAAAGGGCTTTCCATGGATATGTTATTGGCCACCCAATAATTTGTGTGCTAGGAGATATGACCCTCCAAAGTAGACCCTCGAAAAAGGCTTCACTTGGAAATTTCGGATTTTGATACGGTTGCTCTAAAATTTGGGTTAGACCCATTTCCCACTCAATTTGACCCCCTAAACAAGAATATGAAGTCGGATTTTCGAAAAACGAAACGGATTTTTTTTAATATATAGCTAAACAAGTTTTCGGTAACTTTCGAAGCACATTTTTAAGAACTTTTTGGGTCATTTCAGGAACTATGGATGTCGGATATCCAACACATTTCTTCAATTTAGAGACATGGAAAATGGGATGCACCGATGTAAACTCATTAGGCGATTCTAGTTCATAAGCAACTTTACCAACACGTCTCAAAATCTAATATGGGCCTACATAACGGGGACTAAGCTTCCCTTTCTTACCAAATCCCATTATACCCTTCATGGGTGAAATTTTCAAGTAAACCTAATCAAGAGCATCAAACTCAATATCTCTTCTTCTAACATCAACATATGACTTTTGTCAACTTTGAGCCACTTTCAACCTTTCTCTTATTAGTTGAAGCTTTTCCATAGCCTCATATATCAATTTAGGACCTATTAGGGCAACTTCACCCAACCTATAGGAGATCTACACCTCCTGCCATACAACACCTCAAATAGAGCCATATCAATACTCGAGTGATAGCTAATGTTATAACCAAACTCAATGGCAAATGGTCATCTTAATTTCCCTATTTCCCTTAAAATCAATCACACAAGCTCTCAACATGTCCTCTAAGGATTGGATAGTACGCTTCACTTGCCCATCGGTTTGGGGATGAAAGGTCGTACTAAGTGTAACACAAGTAACAATACCCTTTTTGGAAATATTTCCAAAATTGAGAAGTGAATTGGGTACACGATCGGAAATAACGGACAAAGGCACTCCATGCAACTTTACAATTTCTCTCAAGTACAATTTTGCATAATCCTCCGCCGAATAGGAAACCTTGATGGGAATAAAATGAGCCGATTTCATCATCCAATCTACTATAACCCAAATTATGTCATGTTGTCACCAGGTGCGAGGCAAACCTATAATGAAGTCCATATTCAAATCTTCCCGCTTCCAAGTAGGAATGCTAATGTCTTGGGACAAACCTCCCGGTTTTTGATGTTCAAGTTTCACTTGTTGGCAATTAGGATACTTATACACAAATTCCGCAACATTTTTGTTTATCCCATTCCACCAATAGACCTCTCATAAATCATGGTACATCTTGGTGGATCCCAGGTGAATGGAATACCAAGAACTATGGGTTTCTGAGAAGATATGTTCCTTCAAGTAATTAACATTAGGAACACACAAACTACATTGGTATCTAAGTACACTGATCACTGGTAGAGTGTTATTTGCCCCCAAGAAAGCATATCGGAGAATCAAGGTTGGAACTCCAAGAGATATGAGGAGGGTTTCCACCCACGCTATCTACAACGAGGCTGAAATCAAGGTTGGAACTATCATCAGGGAGAAGAACAAAGGAGATACTAGCCGATCGAGCATTTGATCCATAAAAGGCATTGGAAAGTGATCCATTTCAGTCCACGAATTAAGCTTTTGATACCACCCAGTCACCGGTCTAGTCGGCATAAGTGTCAAATATCAAAAAGGTTTATAGTCAACTAGCCTCTAAATACAACAAATAATATGAAAATATGAATATGGAGACGTGATTCTTGGGTTGTGATAGGATTATGGGCTAAGTTAAACAACCAGAAAATTGCAATTAATAGTAAACTGCTACAAATTGGTGAATAAGCTATACTTTAGTGGGGGTAAACTTTCTCTCAAACAATTTACCCCGAATCAAATTGGTTTCTCTCGAGCACCAATAAGCGACAAAGAAGCACAACCTTCGATTTAGTCCATTCACTCTCTCGAGATGAATGTGTGGAAAAGGGTTTAGGATTCACTCTCTCGAACTGAACCCACGACAAGCCAATACCCACAGACCATCGAATCAGTAATTTTGGTTTTAAAACCTCTCTCTCTCTCAAGCCAAAAACACAAAGTTAAGATTGTATTTGCAACTACAACCTCATTAAATTCAACCACAATTACTGACCGAAATAACCTTTAAACAACAAATTAACTATTAACTAACAATACCCAACAGTTAAATCAACCCATAATTACATAATCACACCCCAAGAATTGGGGTTTTAGCTAGATATAGTAAAAAATAGAAATCGATACCGAAATATGTTTCCATCAACTGGGTATGATTAATATTGTCTTTACAAATGTCTAAGATGAAGAATCTTCAACACCCACTTCCTATTTTTTAGAAATGAAAATCTTCAAATCTTCAACGCTAGGAAAACTGTCTCCAAAAATAGTTCTAAGTTCTAAGGCTTGATATTCTAAAATTTCATAAACTCGTAGCATAAGATTCTATTCTAAACTAAAAATTCAAACAAGTATTTATAGTTGTCAAAAAAGTGTGCTGCAAAGGTCCAGTCGGTGCAGTTAGTCGAGATCGTTAATCCACTCGGCGATCCGCTCTTTGGTGTGGTTCATCGCCTTTCTGCATTGGCCTTCAGCAAATTCAAGTTTTGTAACTTTGGGTGATGAAGTACTGCATCGTGGAACCGTTCGGCGACTCACCGACTTCTCTCTTCTATCGCCGACTTGATTTTCTCCTTCATGGCTTGGAAAATTTGAACATTAGGCAAGGCCAAGGCCATTCAGCGACTCGCCCAATGGTTCGGGTGATCCTCAGGCCTTCTTTTCTTCGATCTTTCAGCTGCCTTGTTCCTTTTTGCTTATTAGTGTTCATGCTTTGTGCCTCAATCCAAATACCTAAAATTTGAGGATTTATATCAGTTATTGGCACAAAATATACATTTAAGGACACTAAATCTATTAAAATAAAGCCCTAAATGAGTCCAAATCGTGGACTCATCATACACCATCTCCCCCTTTATTGAAAGACTCAATGGATTTCTTAAGCACTACTTCTTTAAACTCAACAAAAATTGGATCAAGACATTGCTTGGATCTCACCTCCTTCACAAAAGATGATTATCAGCCGTTGTGAACCATAACACCACTCTTGGTGGAGTCCACTAATTGAACACCGAATCGGGCTAATCAATGAACGTCTCGAACCAACTACTTCTTAACTTTGTCAGTATGAGCAGCACTACCCATATATAACCAACTCAGAGCATCCGCCACCACATTTGCTTAACCAGGGTGATAGAGAACACTCATATCATAATCTATTTCTATAAGGAGGAATAGAAATAGGTTGCGTATCTGGGAAAGGTCAATACCAAAGTCTATTTCCCTTTTGGGAGGAATACCAGGTAAATCATCTCGGAACACTTCTGGAAACTCGTTAACAACAGGGACCGACTCAAGAGTAAGGTTTTCAGAATCCACACCCCTTACCCTAATTAGATGGTATATGCAACCCTTAGAAATCTTCTTTCTAGCTTTAAGACAAGAGACAAACTGACCCTTACACATAGAATTTCCCCCTTTCCACTCTAGGATAGGCTCATTTGGGAACTGAAACTTGACTACACGAGTTCTACAATAAATAGAAGCATAACATAAGTGTAACCAATTTATACCAAAGATAACATCAAAATCTTGCATATCAAGTTCTACCAAGTCAACAAGAGTAACTTTATGGGACAAGGAAATGTGACACTTTCTGTAGACTCTCTTAGCCACAATAAAATCACCAAAGAGAGTAGAGACTGAAAAAGGATCTAGCAACACATCCGGAAGAACATCAAACCTCATAGCCACATATGACATCACAAAAGACAAGGTAGCAGCTGGATCAAGTAAAGCATAAACATCATGTTGGAAAACTTTTAACATACCGGCATCCACATCAGGAGAACTATATCATTCACCACGAGTTTGAAGTGCATAAAATCAATTTTGCATAGGAGAATTTGAACCCAAACCACTAGGAGGAGCTTGCGTACCCTCTCTTTTCCTTTTTCCATAAGCATTGGGAAATCCCTCATGTTAAGACCACTTTTACCGTAACTGAAGCAACCATCCATGCCGGTTAGGCACTTACCATCGTGCTTCATTCCATACCTAACACAAGTAGACATAGGCAATGATGATCCACTACCATTCCCTCTTTGAGTCTTAGGGTTAGACACCCTATCTTTGTTGAACTTAAGAGGAGCATTGGAGGAACCTTGACTGGAAAACTTTTGTCGAAACCTAGGATGACCATGTCCATCGGACCTTGCATGAGATAAATTTCCATCACTAGTTTTAGCCCTCTTTGTCTCCCTAGACATTGCTTTAAGTTTCTCCTCTTTGATGTGTTGTGCATGAACCATGAGCCGAGAGATATCCATGTTATTAATGAGCGTGGAGGTACGACACTCTTTAACCACCATTTCAGACACACCCAAAATGAACTTGGTCATCCTTGCCCTAGAATCGGCAACCATTGTTGGAGCATATTTAGATAGTTGTGTGAACTTCAGAGAATATTCCATCACACTCATACTTCCTTGACGAAGGTTGATGAATGCAAGCACCTTTACTTCCCTCATTTCAAGGGGAAAGAACCTATCAAGAAAGGCAGCCCTAAACTTTTCCCACCCGCATCTTTTGGTCTCCCTTCTTTCTATTGGTTGAACCAAGTTTGAGCAACACATTTAAGTTGATAAG